>NC_091189.1:42789828-42870550 GCF_040958095.1 Procambarus clarkii
AGGCTCAGTCAATCACCTCACTACTTAACTCTTGGGGTATATATAAAAGGATCCCGCTCCTTGAATAATTCAGTCTAGTTCTTAGCACAGACCAGAAATACGTTTGTGGACGCATAATTTACGTGTTTTTCAATATTTTGCCAAAACATATCTTGGAAAAACTTTACTCATTAGTCTGTGAATTCTAACCGATATTAAGAAAAATAATAGATTTTCCTGTAACGCAACAGGTCCAATATACAGAGCAATGGCAGAAATTATATACGAATGTTGTATTCGCAAACCAACTAGGCAAAAAGAGTATGTGCTCCGATAAAGAAGACTCTAGGCTCGCAAGCAAATTTCCAACAGAAGGAGGAAAAGGTCGTAATCGACAATAAGCAAAAACAAGCGATAAACAAAATCAGTATCATTTCAATGAAAAAAAGAAATGATACGCTGGTCACAAGCCTCGATAAGAAGATCATTACTTGAATGATTCCATCAAAAGTAATAAGCAAACTCCCTGCACTTCATTTGATATGACGATACAAAATTTTGAGCAAAACCGCACCGAATATTTGCAGCCCAAAAAGCGAGCTAGAAAAGATGACGGTAACAATCCCGAGGATTCATGCAAAAAGCCAAGATTGATCAAACCCAACGACCAAAACTGCAGACGAACAGTTATCTTAATTTAGGGAAATTATTTTGAAATTTAAAAGCTAAACTCCCTATATACAATTTTAAATGTAAAAATTGTATGTCTGATGGAATATGATTTTTTAATAAAGATTTAAAAGAATTGTTTGTATAATGTGCCTTCGAATTTTTTAATGTAGAGAGATTGGAATTTGTGATCGGTATTTACCTCTGTCTGCTCTAAATCTTTGCTGCTCATGCAATATATTTCCATTACATCGATTTTTGTTTTGAGTTCATGTATTTAACTGGAAATTTTTACTTCTTGTCTTACTAATACAGCCTTTTATATATGTTTCGCTAAAGGTCTGCTCTGAAAGGAAAGCAAACAATACTAACATAAGGTGAAAAACTAGTGGTGACATATTAGAGGTGTACAAGTTGACGAATGGGAATAACAAAAGGGGGATAATAATAGGGTATTAAAGGAATCAAAACAAAATAGAACTCGAAAAAAAGGTTATAAATTGGACATGTTTAGATTTAGGAAAGACCTTGATAAATACTGGTTCGGTTGTTGATTTGTTGAGCAAATTACTGCATAACACATAAGAACGAAGGTAACTGCAGAAGGCCTATTGGCCCATACGAGGCACCTCCTATTTATAACAACCCAATCCCTCTCATATACATGTTCAACCAGTCAGTCAGGTGAAGTCACAGTGAGAGGTTGTGTTAACCGGAGCTCCTGAGTGTATCATAGCAATATGGAAGTTATAGTTAAGGACCTGGTGACTCTAGTGGGAGCCCTGAGGACAGAGTTGGACTCTCTGTGGGAGAGGTGCGTCAGTTTAAAGAACAACGAGAAGTAACGAAGGAGGAGACCAGTAGTAAAGGGACCTCGTCTTGGAGAGTTGTGAAAGACAGGGGCCTTAAGAAGACTTTGATAAAGCCGCCTTCAAACGCCATAGCAACTTCTAATTCATTTGACGTTTTGGAGGACGAGTGCTGTGGTGAGACTGCGGATCGCGCAAAAGGGAAAGCAACGAAGAGAAAGGAAGCGCAGGCCCCTCAGAAAGTAAAGGAAGTACCTAAGCAAACATTAGTTGTGGGAGATTCCCAGATAAGGTATTTGGATAGAGCGTTTTGTGCTAGAGATAGGGGAACAGGTTAAGGTTTGCTATCCCGGAGCTGGCATTGGTGATATTATAAACAACATGAATGATATTATGGCTGGTAATGGGAACAATCCCATTATTTGCATTAGCGTGGGAGGAAATGATGTTGGTCGAGTTAGGAGTGAGGAACTGATTCAGAGGTATAAAACAGCCATAGAATTAGTTAGGAGCAAGGGAGGAATCCCGATCATATGTGGCATTCTTCCAAGAAAGGGAGTGGGAAATGAATGGATATCGAGGGCACTTGTGTCAATTGCCGGCTGGAAAGATATTGCAAATCAAATGCAATATCTTTCATAGACAACTGGGAACACTTCTATGGAAAAAATGAAATGTATGCTCGTGATAGGGTGCATCTATGGAGAGCTGGGTTGTTGCTGTTGCGAACTCGTTGGAAGAAGTGGTTAGAGGTGTTTGTTTGGGTTTAAACTGTTAGTAGATAGAGGTATGGGAATTGATTTGGAGGAAGGAGGTAATAAAAGTATGTGTTTGTGGGAGAAAGGAATTGGCAAAATGATCAGGGAAAGAGAAGGTCCGCAAAATAACAATGCACTTAGGTATATTACACTAACAGTAGAAGTCTAAGAAATAAAATTAACGAATTAAATGCTCTTGTCTGCACAGAAAAAATAGATATTATTGCACTTACCGAAACGTGGATGAATGTAGAAAATAGAGAACTATTAGCTGAATATCAAATATATGGATTTAAACTATTTCACTCAGATAGATATATTAGACGAGGAGGGGGAGTAGCCATATATGTTAGGGACAATTTGAAATGTAGTCTCAAAGAGGGAATCAAAACAGAGCCACACACAGAACTATTTGGATAGAATTAAACGAAAAGCAAATAATATTATAATAGGAGTAATATATAGGCCACCAAATTTAGACAGAATGGAAGCAAAGCACCTATGGGATGAAATATCTAGAGCATCTAGATCTAACAGTATTTATGTCATGGGTGACTTTAATTTTAGCGGAATAAACTGGTTGAACAAAACAGGGAATAGTGAAGCAGAAGATTTTCTAGAATTAATTGACGATTGCTTTCTTACGCAACACATTAAGGAACCAACACGGGAAAATAATATTTTAGATTTAGTGTTAACTAACAGGAAACGCAAATTAATGACATCGAAATAGGGAGTGAGCTAGGGAGCAGTGATCACAAAGAAATCAGATTTAGCATAGAATGGAATAGACCAGTAGGAGAAAATTCTGTTAAAGTGCCAGATTTTCGAAAAGCTGATTTTAATAGCCTAAGAAATTTTTTGGGTCAAATTGATTGGAAAGTCTTGGGTATGGGGTGTGGGCCGGTCTTGGAGCGAGACATGAACCCAGCGATAGGTGACTTAAATGGGGATTTCGATGTGGATTCAATATATAACTTATTTAAGAATATTCTAAACAAGCACAGGAACGTAGTATACCATACAAAATTGAATAGATCGAATACAAATGACCCAAAGTGATAACAAAGAATTTGAAGAACCTTATAGGTAAAAAGAGAGCTTGGTACAAAAGGATTAAAAATGGGGAGGTCACTTTAGAACAGGAATTCGTACAACTGGTTAGAAATGTTAAAAAAGAGATATAGGAAAGCAAAAGAAACTATGAAGTTCGCATAGCAGGGCAAGCAAAGACAAATCCTAAAGGGTTTTTTTCAGTTATATCGTACTAAGACTAGGGAAAGGATAGGTCCATTAAAAAACTGAGACAGGTCAAATAACAGATAGTGATGAAGAGATGAGTAGTATTTTTAATAAATATTTTGTATCTGTATTTACTAAAGAGGAACTTAACAATATGCCTTCAGCCGAACAAGTCTATGTGGGTGGGGACGAGGACAGGTTGACGAGTTTAGCAGTTACCAGGGAGGATGTTCTTAAACAAATAGTAAAACTCAAACCAAACAAAGCCCCAGGGCCGGATGAAGTGTTTGCCAGGGTGCTTAAAGAATGCAAAGAGGAGCTTTGTGACCCACTGTCAACCATATTTAATAAATCAATAGAGTCAGGCAGAGTGCCAGAGTTTTGGAAAGTTGCTAATGTGATACCAGTTTTTAAGAAAGGAGATAGATCACTTGCGTCTAACTATCGACCAATTAGCCTAACGTCTATTGTGGGAAAGTTACTCGAATCCATAATAGCAAATAAAATTCGTCTTCATCTTGAAAAACATAAATTAATAATTGAGTCGCAACATGGTTTTATAAATGGCCGTTCATGTTTAAACAAATTTGTTATCTTTTTATTCTAGCATTGTTGAGGCAGTTGATAGTGGTAAGGATTGCGATGTTGTATACCTTGACTTTAGCAAAGCTTTTGATACAGTGCCACATGAAAGACTGATTAAAAAGATAGAGTCTCATGGTATTGGGGGTGCTATATTAAGCTGGATTAAGGGGCATGGCTATACCAAAGGAAACAGAGAGTTAGTATAAATGGAATCAAGTCAGAGTGGAAATATGTTGTAAGTGGAGTGCCTCAAGGCTCTGTCCTGGGACCTCTGTTGTTTATAATATATATAAATGATTTAGATTCAGGTTTGAGTAGCAACATTGCAAATTTGCCGATGATACGAAAATCGGTAGGAAATTAATTCGGAGGAGGACTCACTATCACTTCAAGTTGATCTAGATAGGGTTTTGAAATGGTCAAAGGATTGGCAGATGCAGTTTAATGCTGATAAATGTAAAGTTCTGAAGTTAGGTAAGGATGATAGAGTTACAAGATACGAGCTAGATGGTGTTGTGATTGCGAAGTCGGATTGCGAAAGGGATCTGGGAGTTATGATTAGTAAGAATTTAAAACAAAGGATCAATGCATAAATGTTCGTAATAAGGCAAATCGGACACTTGGATTTATTAATCGCAGCGTTAGTAAACAAGACACCCTGGTGTGGTTCTTCAGCTATATCTTGCTCTAGTTAGGCCCCATTTAGATTATGCAGTTCAGTTTTGGTCGCCATATTATAGAATGGATATAAATTCACTTGAACGTGTCCAGCGTAGGATGACTAAGTTAATTCCCCAAATTAGAAATCTTTCATATGAAGAAAGATTAACAAAGCTTAAGTTGCATTCACTGGAAAGGCGAAGAGTTAGGGGTGACATGATAGAGGTTTACAAGTGGATGAATGGACATAACCGGGGGGATATTAATAGGGTATTAAAAGTATCAACACAGGACAGAACACGAACAATGGGTATAAATTGGATAAGTTTAGATTTAGGAAAGACTTGGGTAAATACTGGTTCAGTAACAGGGTTGTTGATTTGTGGAACCAATTGCCGCGTAACATTGTGGAGGTGGGTCCCTCGATTGTTTCAAGCACGGGTTGGACAAGTATATGAGTGGGATTGGGTGGTTATAGAATAGGAGCTGCCTCGTATGGGCCAACAGGCCTTCTGCAGTTGCCTTTGTTCTTATGTTCTTATGTTAACCCATGCTTGAAACAGTCGAGGAACCCCACCTCCACTGCGTTTCATGGTAATTGGTTCCACAAATCAACAACCCTGTTACCGAACCAGTATTTACCCAAGTCTTTCCTAAATCTAAACTTATCCAATTGTTTCGCATTCTTTCGTGTGTTGATACTTTTAATACTCCATTAATATCCCCTGTATTATATCCATTCATCCACTTGTAAACCTTAATCATGTCACCCCCTAACTCTTCGCCTTTCCCGTGAATGCAGTTTAAGCTTTGTTAATCTTTATTCATATGAAAGATTTCTAATTTGGGGAATTAACTTTGTCATCCTAAGCTTGACACGTTCAAGAGAATTTATATCCATTCTATGGTACGGAGACCAAAACTGACCTGCATAATCTAAATGGGGCCTAACGAGAGCAAGATATACCTGAAGAACCACACCAGATGTCCTTTTACTAACGCTTCGATTAATAAATCACAGTGTACTATTTGCCTTATTACGAACATTCGTGCATTGATCCTGAGGTTTTAAACTGTTACTAATCAAATCTTTCAGATCCCTTCAGCAATCTCATCACCATCTAGCTTGTATCTTATTAATATAAGAACAAAGGTAACTGCAGAAGGCCTATTGGCCCATACGAGACAGCTTCTATTTATAACCACGCCTTTCCAGTTAATGCAATTTAAGCTTTGTTAATCTTTCTTCATATGAAAGATTTCTAATTTAGGGTTTTAACTTAGTCATCCTACACTGGACACGTTCAAGTGAATTTATATCCATTCTATAGGACAGCGACCAAAACTGAACTGAATAATCTAAATTGGGCCTAACCAGAACGAGATATAGCTGAAGAACCACATCAGGTCTCTTGTTACTAAAGCTTCGATAAATAAATCCCAGTGTTCAATTTGCCTTATTACGAACATTCATGCATTGATCCTATTGTTTTAAATTCTTACTAATCATAACTCCCAGATCCCTTTCGCAATCTCAACACCATCTAGCTCGTATCTTGTAACTCATCATTACCTAGCCTCAGAACTTTGCATTTATCAGCATTAAACTGTACCTGACAATCTCTCTCTCTCTCTCTCTCTCTCTCTCTCTCTCTCTCTCTCTCTCTCTCTCTCTCTCTCTCTCTCTCTCTCTCTCTCTCTCTCTCTCTCTCCCTCTCTCCTCTCTCTCTCTCTCTCTCTCTCTCCTCTCTCTCTCTCTCTCTCTCTCTCTCTCTCTCTCTCTCTCTCTCTCTCTCTCTCTCTCTCTCTCTCTCTCTCTCTCTCTCTCTCTTTTATAAAATAAATAATAAAAACACTGTTGTTGTTGTTTCAGATTTAGCTACTCAGAACGAAGTGTCCATGTAGCATGGACTTTGGTGAGCCCGTAAATATATTTAATATCACTATTGTTATTCCTATATGTACTCAGGCTCAGGTCAATCACCTCACTTACACAACTCTTGGGGTATATAAAAGGATCCCGCTCCTTGAATAATTCAGTCTAGTTCTTAGCACAGACCAGAAAATACGTTTGTGGACACATAATTTACGTGTTTTTCAATATTTTGCCAAAACATATCTTGGAAAAACTTTACTCATTAGTCTGTGAATTCTAACCGATATTAAGAAAAATAATAGATTTTCCTGTAACGCAACAGGTCCAATATACAGAGCAATGGCAGAAATTATATACGAATGTTGTATTCGCAAACCAACTAGGCCAAAAAGAGTATGTGCTCCGATAAAGAAGACTCTAGGCTCGCAAGCAAATTTCCAACAGAAGGAGGAAAAGGTCGTAATCGACAATAAGGCAAAAACAAGCGATAAACAAAATCAGTCTACAGATGTACCAATGAAAAAAAGAAATGATACGCTGGTCACAAGCCTCGATAAGAAGATCATTACTTTGAATGATTCCATCAAAAGTAATAAGCAAACTCCCTGCACTTCATTTGATATGACGATACAAAATTTTGAGCAAAACCGCACCGAATATTTGCAGCCCAAAAGCGAGCTAGAAAAGATGACGGTAACAATCCCGAGGATTCATGCAAAAAGCCAAGATTGATCAAACCCAACGACCAAAACTGCAGACGAACAGTTATCTTAATTTAGGGAAATTATTTTGAAATTTAAAAGCTAAACTCCCTATATACAATTTTAAATGTAAAAATTGTATGTCTGATGGAATATGATTTTTAATAAAGATTTAAAAGAATTGTTTGTATAATGTGCCTTCGAATTTTTTAATGTAGAGAGATAGAAATTTGTGATCGGTATTTACCTCTGTCTGCTCTAAATCTTTGCTGCTCATGCAATATATTTCCATTACATCGATTTTTGTTTTCAGTTCATGTATTTAACTGGAAATTTTTACTTCTTGTCTTACTAATACAGCCTTTTATATGTTCGCTAAAGGTCTGCTCTGAATAAGGAAAGCAAAGAATACTAACATAAGGTGAAAAACTAGTGGTGACATATTAGAGGTGTACAAGTTGACGAATGGGAATAACAAAAGGGGGATAATAATAGGGTATTAAAGGAATCAAAACAAAATAGAACTCGAAAAAAAGGTTATAAATTGGACATGTTTAGATTTAGGAAAGACCTTGATAAATACTGGTTCGGTTGTTGATTTGTTGAGCAAATTACTGCATAACACATAAGAACGAAGGTAACTGCAGAAGGCCTATTGGCCCATACGAGGCACCTCCTATTTATAACAACCCAATCCCTCTCATATACATGTCCAACCCATGCTTGAAACAGTCGAGGAACCCCACCTCCACTGCGTTTCATGGTAATTGGTTCCACAAATCAACAACCCTGTTACCGAACCAGTATTTACCCAAGTCTTTCCTAAATCTAAACTTATCCAATTGTTTCGCATTCTTTCGTGTGTTGATACTTTTAATACTCCATTAATATCCCCTGTATTATATCCATTCATCCACTTGTAAACCTTAATCATGTCACCCCCTAACTCTTCGCCTTTCCCGTGAATGCAGTTTAAGCTTTGTTAATCTTTATTCATATGAAAGATTTCTAATTTGGGGAATTAACTTTGTCATCCTAAGCTTGACACGTTCAAGAGAATTTATATCCATTCTATGGTACGGAGACCAAAACTGACCTGCATAATCTAAATGGGGCCTAACTAGAGCAAGATATACCTGAAGAACCACACCAGATGTCCTTTTACTAACGCTTCGATTAATAAATCACAGTGTACTATTTGCCTTATTACGAACATTCGTGCATTGATCCTGAGGTTTTAAACTGTTACTAATCAAATCTTTCAGATCCCTTCAGCAATCTCATCACCATCTAGCTTGTATCTTATTAATATAAGAACAAAGGTAACTGCAGAAGGCCTATTGGCCCATACGAGACAGCTTCTATTTATAACCACGCCTTTCCAGTTAATGCAATTTAAGCTTTGTTAATCTTTCTTCATATGAAAGATTTCTAATTTAGGGTTTTAACTTAGTCATCCTACACTGGACACGTTCAAGTGAATTTATATCCATTCTATAGGACAGCGACCAAAACTGAACTGAATAATCTAAATTGGGCCTAACCAGAACGAGATATAGCTGAAGAACCACATCAGGTCTCTTGTTACTAAAGCTTCGATAAATAAATCCCAGTGTCCAATTTGCCTTATTACGAACATTCATGCATTGATCCTATTGTTTTAAATTCTTACTAATCATAACTCCCAGATCCCTTTCGCAATCTCAACACCATCTAGCTCGTATCTTGTAACTCATCATTACCTAGCCTCAGAACTTTGCATTTATCAGCATTAAACTGTACCTGACAATCTCTCTCTCTCTCTCTCTCTCTCTCTCTCTCTCTCTCTCTCTCTCTCTCTCTCTCTCTCTCTCTCTCTCTCTCTCTCTCTCTCTCTCTCTCTCTCTCTCTCTCTCTCTCTCTCTCTCTCTCTCTCTCTCTCTCTCTCTCTCTCTCTCTCTCTCTCTCTCTCTCTCTCTCTCTCTCTCTCTCTCTCTCTCTCTCTCTCTCTCTCTCTCTCTTTTATAAAATAAATAATAAAAACACTGTTGTTGTTGTTTCAGATTTAGCTACTCAGAACGAAGTGTCCATGTAGCATGGACTTTGGTGAGCCCGTAAATATATTTAATATCACTATTGTTATTCCTATATGTACTCAGGCTCAGGTCAATCACCTCACTTACACAACTCTTGGGGTATATATAAAAGGATCCCGCTCCTTGAATAATTCAGTCTAGTTCTTAGCACAGACCAGAAAATACGTTTGTGGACGCATAATTTACGTGTTTTTCAATATTTTGCCAAAACATATCTTGGAAAAACTTTACTCATTAGTCTGTGAATTCTAACCGATATTAAGAAAAATAATAGATTTTCCTGTAACGCAACAGGTCCAATATACAGAGCAATGGCAGAAATTATATACGAATGTTGTATTCGCAAACCAACTAGGCCAAAAAGAGTATGTGCTCCGATAAAGAAGACTCTAGGCTCGCAAGCAAATTTCCAACAGAAGGAGGAAAAGGTCGTAATCGACAATAAGGCAAAAACAAGCGATAAACAAAATCAGTCTACAGATGTACCAATGAAAAAAAGAAATGATACGCTGGTCACAAGCCTCGATAAGAAGATCATTACTTTGAATGATTCCATCAAAAGTAATAAGCAAACTCCCTGCACTTCATTTGATATGACGATACAAAATTTTGAGCAAAACCGCACCGAATATTTGCAGCCCAAAAAGCGAGCTAGAAAAGATGACGGTAACAATCCCGAGGATTCATGCAAAAAGCCAAGATTGATCAAACCCAACGACCAAAACTGCAGACGAACAGTTATCTTAATTTAGGGAAATTATTTTGAAATTTAAAAGCTAAACTCCCTATATACAATTTTAAATGTAAAAATTGTATGTCTGATGGAATATGATTTTTTAATAAAGATTTAAAAGAATTGTTTGTATAATGTGCCTTCGAATTTTTTAATGTAGAGAGATAGAAATTTGTGATCGGTATTTACCTCTGTCTGCTCTAAATCTTTGCTGCTCATGCAATATATTTCCATTACATCGATTTTTGTTTTCAGTTCATGTATTTAACTGGAAATTTTTACTTCTTGTCTTACTAATACAGCCTTTTATATGTTTCGCTAAAGGTCTGCTCTGAATAAGGAAAGCAAAGAATACTAACATAAGGTGAAAAACTAGTGGTGACATATTAGAGGTGTACAAGTTGACGAATGGGAATAACAAAAGGGGGATAATAATAGGGTATTAAAGGAATCAAAACAAAATAGAACTCGAAAAAAAGGTTATAAATTGGACATGTTTAGATTTAGGAAAGACCTTGATAAATACTGGTTCGGTTGTTGATTTGTTGAGCAAATTACTGCATAACACATAAACGAAGGTAACTGCAGAAGGCCTATTGGCCCATACGAGGCACCTCCTATTTATAACAACCCAATCCCTCTCATATACATGTCCAACCCATGCTTGAAACAGTCGAGGAACCCCACCTCCACTGCGTTTCATGGTAATTGGTTCCACAAATCAACAACCCTGTTACCGAACCAGTATTTACCCAAGTCTTTCCTAAATCTAAACTTATCCAATTGTTTCGCATTCTTTCGTGTGTTGATACTTTTAATACTCCATTAATATCCCCTGTATTATATCCATTCATCCACTTGTAAACCTTAATCATGTCACCCCCTAACTCTTCGCCTTTCCCGTGAATGCAGTTTAAGCTTTGTTAATCTTTATTCATATGAAAGATTTCTAATTTGGGGAATTAACTTTGTCATCCTAAGCTTGACACGTTCAAGAGAATTTATATCCATTCTATGGTACGGAGACCAAAACTGACCTGCATAATCTAAATGGGGCCTAACTAGAGCAAGATATACCTGAAGAACCACACCAGATGTCCTTTTACTAACGCTTCGATTAATAAATCACAGTGTACTATTTGCCTTATTACGAACATTCGTGCATTGATCCTGAGGTTTTAAACTGTTACTAATCAAATCTTCAGATCCCTTCAGCAATCTCATCACCATCTAGCTTGTATCTTATTAATATAAGAACAAAGGTAACTGCAGAAGGCCTATTGGCCCATACGAGACAGCTTCTATTTATAACCACGCCTTTCCAGTTAATGCAATTTAAGCTTTGTTAATCTTTCTTCATATGAAAGATTTCTAATTTAGGGTTTTAACTTAGTCATCCTACACTGGACACGTTCAAGTGAATTTATATCCATTCTATAGGACAGCGACCAAAACTGAACTGAATAATCTAAATTGGGCCTAACCAGAACGAGATATAGCTGAAGAACCACATCAGGTCTCTTGTTACTAAAGCTTCGATAAATAAATCCCAGTGTCCAATTTGCCTTATTACGAACATTCATGCATTGATCCTATTGTTTTAAATTCTTACTAATCATAACTCCCAGATCCCTTTCGCAATCTCAACACCATCTAGCTCGTATCTTGTAACTCATCATTACCTAGCCTCAGAACTTTGCATTTATCAGCATTAAACTGTACCTGACAATCTCTCTCTCTCTCTCTCTCTCTCTCTCTCTCTCTCTCTCTCTCTCTCTCTCTCTCTCTCTCTCTCTCTCTCTCTCTCTCTCTCTCTCTCTCTCTCCTCTCTCTCTCTCTCTCTCTCTCTCTCTTCTCTCTCTCTCTCTCTCTCTCTCTCTCTCTCTCTCTCTCTCTCCTCTCTCTCTCTCTCTCTCTCTCTCTCTCTCTCTCTCTCTCTCTCTCTCTCTCTCTTTTATAAAATAAATAATAAAAACACTGTTGTTGTTGTTTCAGATTTAGCTACTCAGAACGAAGTGTCCATGTAGCATGGACTTTGGTGAGCCCGTAAATATATTTAATATCACTATTGTTATTCCTATATGTACTCAGGCTCAGGTCAATCACCTCACTTACACAACTCTTGGGGTATATATAAAAGGATCCCGCTCCTTGAATAATTCAGTCTAGTTCTTAGCACAGACCAGAAAATACGTTTGTGGACGCATAATTTACGTGTTTTTCAATATTTTGCCAAAACATATCTTGGAAAAACTTTACTCATTAGTCTGTGAATTCTAACCGATATTAAGAAAAATATAGATTTTCCTGTAACGCAACAGGTCCAATATACAGAGCAATGGCAGAAATTATATACGAATGTTGTATTCGCAAACCAACTAGGCCAAAAAGAGTATGTGCTCCGATAAAGAAGACTCTAGGCTCGCAAGCAAATTTCCAACAGAAGGAGGAAAAGGTCGTAATCGACAATAAGGCAAAAACAAGCGATAAACAAAATCAGTCTACAGATGTACCAATGAAAAAAAGAAATGATACGCTGGTCACAAGCCTCGATAAGAAGATCATTACTTTGAATGATTCCATCAAAAGTAATAAGCAAACTCCCTGCACTTCATTTGATATGACGATACAAAATTTTGAGCAAAACCGCACCGAATATTTGCAGCCCAAAAAGCGAGCTAGAAAAGATGACGGTAACAATCCCGAGGATTCATGCAAAAAGCCAAGATTGATCAAACCCAACGACCAAAACTGCAGACGAACAGTTATCTTAATTTAGGGAAATTATTTTGAAATTTAAAAGCTAAACTCCCTATATACAATTTTAAATGTAAAAATTGTATGTCTGATGGAATATGATTTTTTAATAAAGATTTAAAAGAATTGTTTGTATAATGTGCCTTCGAATTTTTTAATGTAGAGAGATAGAAATTTGTGATCGGTATTTACCTCTGTCTGCTCTAAATCTTTGCTGCTCATGCAATATATTTCCATTACATCGATTTTTGTTTTCAGTTCATGTATTTAACTGGAAATTTTTACTTCTTGTCATACTAATACAGCCTTTTATATGTTTCGCTAAAGGTCTGCTCTGAATAAGGAAAGCAAAGAATACTAACATAAGGTGAAAAACTAGTGGTGACATATTAGAGGTGTACAAGTTGACGAATGGGAATAACAAAAGGGGGATAATAATAGGGTATTAAAGGAATCAAAACAAAATAGAACTCGAAAAAAAGGTTATAAATTGGACATGTTTAGATTTAGGAAAGACCTTGATAAATACTGGTTCGGTTGTTGATTTGTTGAGCAAATTACTGCATAACACATAAGAACGAAGGTAACTGCAGAAGGCCTATTGGCCCATACGAGGCACCTCCTATTTATAACAACCCAATCCCTCTCATATACATGTCCAACCCATGCTTGAAACAGTCGAGGAACCCCACCTCCACTGCGTTTCATGGTAATTGGTTCCACAAATCAACAACCCTGTTACCGAACCAGTATTTACCCAAGTCTTTCCTAAATCTAAACTTATCCAATTGTTTCGCATTCTTTCGTGTGTTGATACTTTTAATACTCCATTAATATCCCCTGTATTATATCCATTCATCCACTTGTAAACCTTAATCATGTCACCCCCTAACTCTTCGCCTTTCCCGTGAATGCAGTTTAAGCTTTGTTAATCTTTATTCATATGAAAGATTTCTAATTTGGGGAATTAACTTTGTCATCCTAAGCTTGACACGTTCAAGAGAATTTATATCCATTCTATGGTACGGAGACCAAAACTGACCTGCATAATCTAAATGGGGCCTAACTAGAGCAAGATATACCTGAAGAACCACACCAGATGTCCTTTTACTAACGCTTCGATTAATAAATCACAGTGTCTATTTGCCTTATTACGAACATTCGTGCATTGATCCTGAGGTTTTAAACTGTTACTAATCAAATCTCAGATCCCTTCAGCAATCTCATCACCATCTAGCTTGTATCTTATTAATATAAGAACAAAGGTAACTGCAGAAGGCCTATTGGCCCATACGAGACAGCTTCTATTTATAACCACGCCTTTCCAGTTAATGCAATTTAAGCTTTGTTAATCTTTCTTCATATGAAAGATTTCTAATTTAGGGTTTTAACTTAGTCATCCTACACTGGACACGTTCAAGTGAATTTATATCCATTCTATAGGACAGCGACCAAAACTGAACTGAATAATCTAAATTGGGCCTAACCAGAACGAGATATAGCTGAAGAACCACATCAGGTCTCTTGTTACTAAAGCTTCGATAAATAAATCCCAGTGTCCAATTTGCCTTATTACGAACATTCATGCATTGATCCTATTGTTTTAAATTCTTACTAATCATAACTCCCAGATCCCTTTCGCAATCTCAACACCATCTAGCTCGTATCTTGTAACTCATCATTACCTAGCCTCAGAACTTTGCATTTATCAGCATTAAACTGTACCTGACAATCTCTCTCTCTCTCTCTCTCTCTCTCTCTCTCTCTCTCTCTCTCTCTCTCTCTCTCTCTCTCTCTCTCTCTCTCTCTCTCTCTCTCTCTCTCTCTCTCTCTCTCTCTCTCTCTCTCTCTCTCTCTCTCTCTCTCTCTCTCTCTCTCTCTCTCTCTCTCTCTCTCTCTCTCTCTCTCTCTCTCTCTCTCTCTCTCTCTCTCTCTCTCTCTCTCTCTCTCTCTCTCTCTCTCTCTCTCTCTCTCTCTCTCTCTCTCTCTCTCTCTCTTTATAAAATAAATAATAAAACACTGTTGTTGTTGTTTCAGATTTAGCTACTCAGAACGAAGTGTCCATGTAGCATGGACTTTGGTGAGCCCGTAAATATATTTAATATCACTATTGTTATTCCTATATGTACTCAGGCTCAGGTCAATCACCTCACTTACACAACTCTTGGGGTATATATAAAAGGATCCCGCTCCTTGAATAATTCAGTCTAGTTCTTAGCACAGACCAGAAAATACGTTTGTGGACGCATAATTTACGTGTTTTTCAATATTTTGCCAAAACATATCTTGGAAAAACTTTACTCATTAGTCTGTGAATTCTAACCGATATTAAGAAAAATAATAGATTTTCCTGTAACGCAACAGGTCCAATATACAGAGCAATGGCAGAAATTATATACGAATGTTGTATTCGCAAACCAACTAGGCCAAAAAGAGTATGTGCTCCGATAAAGAAGACTCTAGGCTCGCAAGCAAATTTCCAACAGAAGGAGGAAAAGGTCGTAATCGACAATAAGGCAAAAACAAGCGATAAACAAAATCAGTCTACAGATGTACCAATGAAAAAAAGAAATGATACGCTGGTCACAAGCCTCGATAAGAAGATCATTACTTTGAATGATTCCATCAAAAGTAATAAGCAAACTCCCTGCACTTCATTTGATATGACGATACAAAATTTTGAGCAAAACCGCACCGAATATTTGCAGCCCAAAAAGCGAGCTAGAAAAGATGACGGTAACAATCCCGAGGATTCATGCAAAAAGCCAAGATTGATCAAACCCAACGACCAAAACTGCAGACGAACAGTTATCTTAATTTAGGGAAATTATTTTGAAATTTAAAAGCTAAACTCCCTATATACAATTTTAAATGTAAAAATTGTATGTCTGATGGAATATGATTTTTTAATAAAGATTTAAAAGAATTGTTTGTATAATGTGCCTTCGAATTTTTTAATGTAGAGAGATAGAAATTTGTGATCGGTATTTACCTCTGTCTGCTCTAAATCTTTGCTGCTCATGCAATATATTTCCATTACATCGATTTTTGTTTTCAGTTCATGTATTTAACTGGAAATTTTTACTTCTTGTCATACTAATACAGCCTTTTATATGTTTCGCTAAAGGTCTGCTCTGAATAAGGAAAGCAAAGAATACTAACATAAGGTGAAAAACTAGTGGTGACATATTAGAGGTGTACAAGTTGACGAATGGGAATAACAAAAGGGGGATAATAATAGGGTATTAAAGGAATCAAAACAAAATAGAACTCGAAAAAAAGGTTATAAATTGGACATGTTTAGATTTAGGAAAGACCTTGATAAATACTGGTTCGGTTGTTGATTTGTTGAGCAAATTACTGCATAACACATAAGAACGAAGGTAACTGCAGAAGGCCTATTGGCCCATACGAGGCACCTCCTATTTATAACAACCCAATCCCTCTCATATACATGTCCAACCCATGCTTGAAACAGTCGAGGAACCCCACCTCCACTGCGTTTCATGGTAATTGGTTCCACAAATCAACAACCCTGTTACCGAACCAGTATTTACCCAAGTCTTTCCTAAATCTAAACTTATCCAATTGTTTCGCATTCTTTCGTGTGTTGATACTTTTAATACTCCATTAATATCCCCTGTATTATATCCATTCATCCACTTGTAAACCTTAATCATGTCACCCCCTAACTCTTCGCCTTTCCCGTGAATGCAGTTTAAGCTTTGTTAATCTTTATTCATATGAAAGATTTCTAATTTGGGGAATTAACTTTGTCATCCTAAGCTTGACACGTTCAAGAGAATTTATATCCATTCTATGGTACGGAGACCAAAACTGACCTGCATAATCTAAATGGGGCCTAACTAGAGCAAGATATACCTGAAGAACCACACCAGATGTCCTTTTACTAACGCTTCGATTAATAAATCACAGTGTCCTATTTGCCTTATTACGAACATTCGTGCATTGATCCTGAGGTTTTAAACTGTTACTAATCAAATCTTCAGATCCCTTCAGCAATCTCATCACCATCTAGCTTGTATCTTATTAATATAAGAACAAAGGTAACTGCAGAAGGCCTATTGGCCCATACGAGACAGCTTCTATTTATAACCACGCCTTTCCAGTTAATGCAATTTAAGCTTTGTTAATCTTTCTTCATATGAAAGATTTCTAATTTAGGGTTTTAACTTAGTCATCCTACACTGGACACGTTCAAGTGAATTTATATCCATTCTATAGGACAGCGACCAAAACTGAACTGAATAATCTAAATTGGGCCTAACCAGAACGAGATATAGCTGAAGAACCACATCAGGTCTCTTGTTACTAAAGCTTCGATAAATAAATCCCAGTGTCCAATTTGCCTTATTACGAACATTCATGCATTGATCCTATTGTTTTAAATTCTTACTAATCATAACTCCCAGATCCCTTTCGCAATCTCAACACCATCTAGCTCGTATCTTGTAACTCATCATTACCTAGCCTCAGAACTTTGCATTTATCAGCATTAAACTGTACCTGACAATCTCTCTCTCTCTCTCTCTCTCTCTCTCTCTCTCTCTCTCTCTCTCTCTCTCTCTCTCTCTCTCTCTCTCTCTCTCTCTCTCTCTCTCTCTCTCTCTCTCTCTCTCTCTCTCTCTCTCTCTCTCTCTCTCTCTCTCTCTCTCTCTCTCTCTCTCTCTCTCTCTCTCTCTCTCTCTCTCTCTCTCTCTCTCTCTCTCTCTCTCTCTCTCTCTCTCTCTCTCTCTCTCTCTCTCTCTCTTTTATAAAATAAATAATAAAAACACTGTTGTTGTTGTTTCAGATTTAGCTACTCAGAACGAAGTGTCCATGTAGCATGGACTTTGGTGAGCCCGTAAATATATTTAATATCACTATTGTTATTCCTATATGTACTCAGGCTCAGGTCAATCACCTCACTTACACAACTCTTGGGGTATATATAAAAGGATCCCGCTCCTTGAATAATTCAGTCTAGTTCTTAGCACAGACCAGAAAATACGTTTGTGGACGCATAATTTACGTGTTTTTCAATATTTTGCCAAAACATATCTTGGAAAAACTTTACTCATTAGTCTGTGAATTCTAACCGATATTAAGAAAAATAATAGATTTTCCTGTAACGCAACAGGTCCAATATACAGAGCAATGGCAGAAATTATATACGAATGTTGTATTCGCAAACCAACTAGGCCAAAAAAGTATGTGCTCCGATAAAGAAGACTCTAGGCTCGCAAGCAAATTTCCAACAGAAGGAGGAAAAGGTCGTAATCGACAATAAGGCAAAAACAAGCGATAAACAAAATCAGTCTACAGATGTACCAATGAAAAAAAGAAATGATACGCTGGTCACAAGCCTCGATAAGAAGATCATTACTTTGAATGATTCCATCAAAAGTAATAAGCAAACTCCCTGCACTTCATTTGATATGACGATACAAAATTTTGAGCAAAACCGCACCGAATATTTGCAGCCCAAAAAGCGAGCTAGAAAAGATGACGGTAACAATCCCGAGGATTCATGCAAAAAGCCAAGATTGATCAAACCCAACGACCAAAACTGCAGACGAACAGTTATCTTAATTTAGGGAAATTATTTTGAAATTTAAAAGCTAAACTCCCTATATACAATTTTAAATGTAAAAATTGTATGTCTGATGGAATATGATTTTTTAATAAAGATTTAAAAGAATTGTTTGTATAATGTGCCTTCGAATTTTTTAATGTAGAGAGATAGAAATTTGTGATCGGTATTTACCTCTGTCTGCTCTAAATCTTTGCTGCTCATGCAATATATTTCCATTACATCGATTTTTGTTTTCAGTTCATGTATTTAACTGGAAATTTTTACTTCTTGTCATACTAATACAGCCTTTTATATGTTTCGCTAAAGGTCTGCTCTGAATAAGGAAAGCAAAGAATACTAACATAAGGTGAAAAACTAGTGGTGACATATTAGAGGTGTACAAGTTGACGAATGGGAATAACAAAAGGGGGATAATAATAGGGTATTAAAGGAATCAAAACAAAATAGAACTCGAAAAAAAGGTTATAAATTGGACATGTTTAGATTTAGGAAAGACCTTGATAAATACTGGTTCGGTTGTTGATTTGTTGAGCAAATTACTGCATAACACATAAGAACGAAGGTAACTGCAGAAGGCCTATTGGCCCATACGAGGCACCTCCTATTTATAACAACCCAATCCCTCTCATATACATGTCCAACCCATGCTTGAAACAGTCGAGGAACCCCACCTCCACTGCGTTTCATGGTAATTGGTTCCACAAATCAACAACCCTGTTACCGAACCAGTATTTACCCAAGTCTTTCCTAAATCTAAACTTATCCAATTGTTTCGCATTCTTTCGTGTGTTGATACTTTTAATACTCCATTAATATCCCCTGTATTATATCCATTCATCCACTTGTAAACCTTAATCATGTCACCCCCTAACTCTTCGCCTTTCCCGTGAATGCAGTTTAAGCTTTGTTAATCTTTATTCATATGAAAGATTTCTAATTTGGGGAATTAACTTTGTCATCCTAAGCTTGACACGTTCAAGAGAATTTATATCCATTCTATGGTACGGAGACCAAAACTGACCTGCATAATCTAAATGGGGCCTAACTAGAGCAAGATATACCTGAAGAACCACACCAGATGTCCTTTTACTAACGCTTCGATTAATAAATCACAGTGTCTATTTGCCTTATTACGAACATTCGTGCATTGATCCTGAGGTTTTAAACTGTTACTAATCAAATCTTCAGATCCCTTCAGCAATCTCATCACCATCTAGCTTGTATCTTATTAATATAAGAACAAAGGTAACTGCAGAAGGCCTATTGGCCCATACGAGACAGCTTCTATTTATAACCACGCCTTTCCAGTTAATGCAATTTAAGCTTTGTTAATCTTTCTTCATATGAAAGATTTCTAATTTAGGGTTTTAACTTAGTCATCCTACACTGGACACGTTCAAGTGAATTTATATCCATTCTATAGGACAGCGACCAAAACTGAACTGAATAATCTAAATTGGGCCTAACCAGAACGAGATATAGCTGAAGAACCACATCAGGTCTCTTGTTACTAAAGCTTCGATAAATAAATCCCAGTGTCCAATTTGCCTTATTACGAACATTCATGCATTGATCCTATTGTTTTAAATTCTTACTAATCATAACTCCCAGATCCCTTTCGCAATCTCAACACCATCTAGCTCGTATCTTGTAACTCATCATTACCTAGCCTCAGAACTTTGCATTTATCAGCATTAAACTGTACCTGACAATCTCTCTCTCTCTCTCTCTCTCTCTCTCTCTCTCTCTCTCTCTCTCTCTCTCTCTCTCTCTCTCTCTCTCTCTCTCTCTCTCTCTCTCTCTCTCTCTCTCTCTCTCTCTCTCTCTCTCTCTCTCTCTCTCTCTCTCTCTCTCTCTCTCTCTCTCTCTCTCTCTCTCTCTCTCTCTCTCTCTCTCTCTCTCTCTCTCTCTCTCTCTCTCTCTCTCTCTCTCTCTCTCTCTCTCTCTCTCTCTCTCTCTCTCTCTCTCTCTCTCTTTATAAAATAAATAATAAAAACACTGTTGTTGTTGTTTCAGATTTAGCTACTCAGAACGAAGTGTCCATGTAGCATGGACTTTGGTGAGCCCGTAAATATATTTAATATCACTATTGTTATTCCTATATGTACTCAGGCTCAGGTCAATCACCTCACTTACACAACTCTTGGGGTATATATAAAAGGATCCCGCTCCTTGAATAATTCAGTCTAGTTCTTAGCACAGACCAGAAAATACGTTTGTGGACGCATAATTTACGTGTTTTTCAATATTTTGCCAAAACATATCTTGGAAAAACTTTACTCATTAGTCTGTGAATTCTAACCGATATTAAGAAAAATAATAGATTTTCCTGTAACGCAACAGGTCCAATATACAGAGCAATGGCAGAAATTATATACGAATGTTGTATTCGCAAACCAACTAGGCCAAAAAGAGTATGTGCTCCGATAAAGAAGACTCTAGGCTCGCAAGCAAATTTCCAACAGAAGGAGGAAAAGGTCGTAATCGACAATAAGGCAAAAACAAGCGATAAACAAAATCAGTCTACAGATGTACCAATGAAAAAAAGAAATGATACGCTGGTCACAAGCCTCGATAAGAAGATCATTACTTTGAATGATTCCATCAAAAGTAATAAGCAAACTCCCTGCACTTCATTTGATATGACGATACAAAATTTTGAGCAAAACCGCACCGAATATTTGCAGCCCAAAAAGCGAGCTAGAAAAGATGACGGTAACAATCCCGAGGATTCATGCAAAAAGCCAAGATTGATCAAACCCAACGACCAAAACTGCAGACGAACAGTTATCTTAATTTAGGGAAATTATTTTGAAATTTAAAAGCTAAACTCCCTATATACAATTTTAAATGTAAAATTGTATGTCTGATGGAATATGATTTTTTAATAAAGATTTAAAAGAATTGTTTGTATAATGTGCCTTCGAATTTTTTAATGTAGAGAGATAGAAATTTGTGATCGGTATTTACCTCTGTCTGCTCTAAATCTTTGCTGCTCATGCAATATATTTCCATTACATCGATTTTTGTTTTAGTTCATGTATTTAACTGGAAATTTTTACTTCTTGTCATACTAATACAGCCTTTTATATGTTTCGCTAAAGGTCTGCTCTGAATAAGGAAAGCAAAGAATACTAACATAAGGTGAAAAACTAGTGGTGACATATTAGAGGTGTACAAGTTGACGAATGGGAATAACAAAAGGGGGATAATAATAGGGTATTAAAGGAATCAAAACAAAATAGAACTCGAAAAAAAGGTTATAAATTGGACATGTTTAGATTTAGGAAAGACCTTGATAAATACTGGTTCGGTTGTTGATTTGTTGAGCAAATTACTGCATAACACATAAGAACGAAGGTAACTGCAGAAGGCCTATTGGCCCATACGAGGCACCTCCTATTTATAACAACCCAATCCCTCTCATATACATGTCCAACCCATGCTTGAAACAGTCGAGGAACCCCACCTCCACTGCGTTTCATGGTAATTGGTTCCACAAATCAACAACCCTGTTACCGAACCAGTATTTACCCAAGTCTTTCCTAAATCTAAACTTATCCAATTGTTTCGCATTCTTTCGTGTGTTGATACTTTTAATACTCCATTAATATCCCCTGTATTATATCCATTCATCCACTTGTAAACCTTAATCATGTCACCCCCTAACTCTTCGCCTTTCCCGTGAATGCAGTTTAAGCTTTGTTAATCTTTATTCATATGAAAGATTTCTAATTTGGGGAATTAACTTTGTCATCCTAAGCTTGACACGTTCAAGAGAATTTATATCCATTCTATGGTACGGAGACCAAAACTGACCTGCATAATCTAAATGGGGCCTAACTAGAGCAAGATATACCTGAAGAACCACACCAGATGTCCTTTTACTAACGCTTCGATTAATAAATCACAGTGTCTATTTGCCTTATTACGAACATTCGTGCATTGATCCTGAGGTTTTAAACTGTTACTAATCAAATCTTCAGATCCCTTCAGCAATCTCATCACCATCTAGCTTGTATCTTATTAATATAAGAACAAAGGTAACTGCAGAAGGCCTATTGGCCCATACGAGACAGCTTCTATTTATAACCACGCCTTTCCAGTTAATGCAATTTAAGCTTTGTTAATCTTTCTTCATATGAAAGATTTCTAATTTAGGGTTTTAACTTAGTCATCCTACACTGGACACGTTCAAGTGAATTTATATCCATTCTATAGGACAGCGACCAAAACTGAACTGAATAATCTAAATTGGGCCTAACCAGAACGAGATATAGCTGAAGAACCACATCAGGTCTCTTGTTACTAAAGCTTCGATAAATAAATCCCAGTGTCCAATTTGCCTTATTACGAACATTCATGCATTGATCCTATTGTTTTAAATTCTTACTAATCATAACTCCCAGATCCCTTTCGCAATCTCAACACCATCTAGCTCGTATCTTGTAACTCATCATTACCTAGCCTCAGAACTTTGCATTTATCAGCATTAAACTGTACCTGACAATCTCTCTCTCTCTCTCTCTCTCTCTCTCTCTCTCTCTCTCCTTCTCTCTCTCTCTCTCTCTCTCTCCTCTCTCTTCTCTCTCTCTCTCTCTCCTCTCTCTCTCTCTCTCTCTCTCTCTCTCTCTCTCTCTCTCTCTCTCTCTCCTCTCTCTCTCTCTCTCTCTCTCTCTCTCTCTCTCTCTCTCTCTCTCTCTCTCTCTCTCTCTCTCTCTCTCTCTCTCTCTCCTCTCTCTCTCTCTCTCTCCTCTCTCTCTCTCTCTCTCTTTTATAAAATAAATAATAAAAACACTGTTGTTGTTGTTTCAGATTTAGCTACTCAGAACGAAGTGTCCATGTAGCATGGACTTTGGTGAGCCCGTAATATATTTAATATCACTATTGTTATTCCTATATGTACTCAGGCTCAGGTCAATCACCTCACTTACACAACTCTTGGGGTATATATAAAAGGATCCCGCTCCTTGAATAATTCAGTCTAGTTCTTAGCACAGACCAGAAAATACGTTTGTGGACGCATAATTTACGTGTTTTTCAATATTTTGCCAAAACATATCTTGGAAAAACTTTACTCATTAGTCTGTGAATTCTAACCGATATTAAGAAAAATAATAGATTTTCCTGTAACGCAACAGGTCCAATATACAGAGCAATGGCAGAAATTATATACGAATGTTGTATTCGCAAACCAACTAGGCCAAAAAGAGTATGTGCTCCGATAAAGAAGACTCTAGGCTCGCAAGCAAATTTCCAACAGAAGGAGGAAAAGGTCGTAATCGACAATAAGGCAAAAACAAGCGATAAACAAAATCAGTCTACAGATGTACCAATGAAAAAAAGAAATGATACGCTGGTCACAAGCCTCGATAAGAAGATCATTACTTTGAATGATTCCATCAAAGTAATAAGCAAACTCCCTGCACTTCATTTGATATGACGATACAAAATTTTGAGCAAAACCGCACCGAATATTTGCAGCCCAAAAAGCGAGCTAGAAAAGATGACGGTAACAATCCCGAGGATTCATGCAAAAGCCAAGATTGATCAAACCCAACGACCAAACTGCAGACGAACAGTTATCTTAATTTAGGGAAATTATTTTGAAATTTAAAAGCTAAACTCCCTATATACAATTTTAAATGTAAAAATTGTATGTCTGATGGAATATGATTTTTTAATAAAGATTTAAAAGAATTGTTTGTATAATGTGCCTTCGAATTTTTTAATGTAGAGAGATAGAAATTTGTGATCGGTATTTACCTCTGTCTGCTCTAAATCTTTGCTGCTCATGCAATATATTTCCATTACATCGATTTTTGTTTTCAGTTCATGTATTTAACTGGAAATTTTTACTTCTTGTCTTACTAATACAGCCTTTTATATGTTTCGCTAAAGGTCTGCTCTGAATAAGGAAAGCAAAGAATACTAACATAAGGTGAAAAACTAGTGGTGACATATTAGAGGTGTACAAGTTGACGAATGGGAATAACAAAAGGGGGATAATAATAGGGTATTAAAGGAATCAAAACAAAATAGAACTCGAAAAAAAGGTTATAAATTGGACATGTTTAGATTTAGGAAAGACCTTGATAAATACTGGTTCGGTTGTTGATTTGTTGAGCAAATTACTGCATAACACATAAGAACGAAGGTAACTGCAGAAGGCCTATTGGCCCTATTTATAACAACCCAATCCCTCTCATATACATGTCCAACCCATGCTTGAAACAGTCGAGGAACCCCACCTCCACTGCGTTTCATGGTAATTGGTTCCACAAATCAACAACCCTGTTACCGAACCAGTATTTACCCAAGTCTTTCCTAAATCTAAACTTATCCAATTGTTTCGCATTCTTTCGTGTGTTGATACTTTTAATACTCCATTAATATCCCCTGTATTATATCCATTCATCCACTTGTAAACCTTAATCATGTCACCCCCTAACTCTTCGCCTTTCCCGTGAATGCAGTTTAAGCTTTGTTAATCTTTATTCATATGAAAGATTTCTAATTTGGGGAATTAACTTTGTCATCCTAAGCTTGACACGTTCAAGAGAATTTATATCCATTCTATGGTACGGAGACCAAAACTGACCTGCATAATCTAAATGGGGCCTAACTAGAGCAAGATATACCTGAAGAACCACACCAGATGTCCTTTTACTAACGCTTCGATTAATAAATCACAGTGTCTATTTGCCTTATTACGAACATTCGTGCATTGATCCTGAGGTTTTAAACTGTTACTAATCAAATCTTCAGATCCCTTCAGCAATCTCATCACCATCTAGCTTGTATCTTATTAATATAAGAACAAAGGTAACTGCAGAAGGCCTATTGGCCCATACGAGACAGCTTCTATTTATAACCACGCCTTTCCAGTTAATGCAATTTAAGCTTTGTTAATCTTTCTTCATATGAAAGATTTCTAATTTAGGGTTTTAACTTAGTCATCCTACACTGGACACGTTCAAGTGAATTTATATCCATTCTATAGGACAGCGACCAAAACTGAACTGAATAATCTAAATTGGGCCTAACCAGAACGAGATATAGCTGAAGAACCACATCAGGTCTCTTGTTACTAAAGCTTCGATAAATAAATCCCAGTGTCCAATTTGCCTTATTACGAACATTCATGCATTGATCCTATTGTTTTAAATTCTTACTAATCATAACTCCCAGATCCCTTTCGCAATCTCAACACCATCTAGCTCGTATCTTGTAACTCATCATTACCTAGCCTCAGAACTTTGCATTTATCAGCATTAAACTGTACCTGACAATCTCTCTCTCTCTCTCTCTCTCTCTCTCTCTCTCTCTCTCTCTCTCTCTCTCTCTCTCTCTCTCTCTCTCTCTCTCTCTCTCTCTCTCTCTCTCTCTCTCTCTCTCTCTCTCTCTCTCTCTCTCTCTCTCTCTCTCTCTCTCTCTCTCTCTCTCTCTCTCTCTCTCTCTCTCTCTCTCTCTCTCTATCTCTCTCTCTATAAATAAATAATAAAAACACTGTTGTTGTTGTTTCAGATTTAGCTACTCAGAACGAAGTGTCCATGTAGCATGGACTTTGGTGAGCCCGTAAATATATTTAATATCACTATTGTTATTCCTATATGTACTCAGGCTCAGGTCAATCACCTCACTTACACAACTCTTGGGGTATATATAAAAGGATCCCGCTCCTTGAATAATTCAGTCTAGTTCTTAGCACAGACCAGAAAATACGTTTGTGGACGCATAATTTACGTGTTTTTCAATATTTTGCCAAAACATATCTTGGAAAAACTTTACTCATTAGTCTGTGAATTCTAACCGATATTAAGAAAAATATAGATTTTCCTGTAACGCAACAGGTCCAATATACAGAGCAATGGCAGAAATTATATACGAATGTTGTATTCGCAAACCAACTAGGCCAAAAAGAGTATGTGCTCCGATAAAGAAGACTCTAGGCTCGCAAGCAAATTTCCAACAGAAGGAGGAAAAGGTCGTAATCGACAATAAGGCAAAAACAAGCGATAAACAAAATCAGTCTACAGATGTACCAATGAAAAAAAGAAATGATACGCTGGTCACAAGCCTCGATAAGAAGATCATTACTTTGAATGATTCCATCAAAAGTAATAAGCAAACTCCCTGCACTTCATTTGATATGACGATACAAAATTTTGAGCAAAACCGCACCGAATATTTGCAGCCCAAAAAGCGAGCTAGAAAAGATGACGGTAACAATCCCGAGGATTCATGCAAAAAGCCAAGATTGATCAAACCCAACGACCAAAACTCCAGACGAACAGTTATCTTAATTTAGGGAAATTATTTTGAAATTTAAAAGCTAAACTCCCTATATACAATTTTAAATGTAAAAATTGTATGTCTGATGGAATATGATTTTTTAATAAAGATTTAAAAGAATTGTTTGTATAATGTGCCTTCGAATTTTTTAATGTAGAGAGATAGAAATTTGTGATCGGTATTTACCTCTGTCTGCTCTAAATCTTTGCTGCTCATGCAATATATTTCCATTACATCGATTTTTGTTTTGAGTTCATGTATTTAACTGGAAATTTTTACTTCTTGTCATACTAATACAGCCTTTTATATGTTTCGCTAAAGGTCTGCTCTGAATAAGGAAAGCAAAGAATACTAACATAAGGTGAAAAACTAGTGGTGACATATTAGAGGTGTACAAGTTGACGAATGGGAATAACAAAAGGGGGATAATAATAGGGTATTAAAGGAATCAAAACAAAATAGAACTCGAAAAAAGGTTATAAATTGGACATGTTTAGATTTAGGAAAGACCTTGATAAATACTGGTTCGGTTGTTGATTTGTTGAGCAAATTACTGCATAACACATAAGAACGAAGGTAACTGCAGAAGGCCTATTGGCCCATACGAGGCACCTCCTATTTATAACAACCCAATCCCTCTCATATACATGTCCAACCCATGCTTGAAACAGTCGAGGAACCCCACCTCCACTGCGTTTCATGGTAATTGGTTCCACAAATCAACAACCCTGTTACCGAACCAGTATTTACCCAAGTCTTTCCTAAATCTAAACTTATCCAATTGTTTCGCATTCTTTCGTGTGTTGATACTTTTAATACTCCATTAATATCCCCTGTATTATATCCATTCATCCACTTGTAAACCTTAATCATGTCACCCCCTAACTCTTCGCCTTTCCCGTGAATGCAGTTTAAGCTTTGTTAATCTTTATTCATATGAAAGATTTCTAATTTGGGGAATTAACTTTGTCATCCTAAGCTTGACACGTTCAAGAGAATTTATATCCATTCTATGGTACGGAGACCAAAACTGACCTGCATAATCTAAATGGGGCCTAACTAGAGCAAGATATACCTGAAGAACCACACCAGATGTCCTTTTACTAACGCTTCGATTAATAAATCACAGTGTCTATTTGCCTTATTACGAACATTCGTGCATTGATCCTTAGGTTTTAAACTGTTACTAATCAAATCTTCAGATCCCTTCAGCAATCTCATCACCATCTAGCTTGTATCTTATTAATATAAGAACAAAGGTAACTGCAGAAGGCCTATTGGCCCATACGAGACAGCTTCTATTTATAACCACGCCTTTCCAGTTAATGCAATTTAAGCTTTGTTAATCTTTCTTCATATGAAAGATTTCTAATTTAGGGTTTTAACTTAGTCATCCTACACTGGACACGTTCAAGTGAATTTATATCCATTCTATAGGACAGCGACCAAAACTGAACTGAATAATCTAAATTGGGCCTAACCAGAGCGAGATATAGCTGAAGAACCACATCAGGTCTCTTGTTACTAAAGCTTCGATAAATAAATCCCAGTGTCCAATTTGCCTTATTACGAACATTCATGCATTGATCCTATTGTTTTAAATTCTTACTAATCATAACTCCCAGATCCCTTTCGCAATCTCAACACCATCTAGCTCGTATCTTGTAACTCATCATTACCTAGCCTCAGAACTTTGCATTTATCAGCATTAAACTGTACCTGACAATCTCTCTCTCTCTCTCTCTCTCTCTCTCTCTCTCTCTCTCTCTCTCTCTCTCTCTCTCTCTCTCTCTCTCTCTCTCTCTCTCTCTCTCTCTCTCTCTCTCTCTCTCTCTCTCTCTCTCTCTCTCTCTCTCTCTCTCTCTTTATAAAATAAATAATAAAAACACTGTTGTTGTTGTTTCAGATTTAGCTACTCAGAACGAAGTGTCCATGTAGCATGGACTTTGGTGAGCCCGTAAATATATTTAATATCACTATTGTTATTCCTATATGTACTCAGGCTCAGGTCAATCACCTCACTTACACAACTCTTGGGGTATATATAAAAGGATCCCGCTCCTTGAATAATTCAGTCTAGTTCTTAGCACAGACCAGAAAATACGTTTGTGGACGCATAATTTACGTGTTTTTCAATATTTTGCCAAAACATATCTTGGAAAAACTTTACTCATTAGTCTGTGAATTCTAACCGATATTAAGAAAAATAATAGATTTTCCTGTAACGCAACAGGTCCAATATACAGAGCAATGGCAGAAATTATATACGAATGTTGTATTCGCAAACCAACTAGGCCAAAAAGAGTATGTGCTCCGATAAAGAAGACTCTAGGCTCGCAAGCAAATTTCCAACAGAAGGAGGAAAAGGTCGTAATCGACAATAAGGCAAAAACAAGCGATAAACAAAATCAGTCTACAGATGTACCAATGAAAAAAAGAAATGATACGCTGGTCACAAGCCTCGATAAGAAGATCATTACTTTGAATGATTCCATCAAAAGTAATAAGCAAACTCCCTGCACTTCATTTGATATGACGATACAAAATTTTGAGCAAAACCGCACCGAATATTTGCAGCCCAAAAAGCGAGCTAGAAAAGATGACGGTAACAATCCCGAGGATTCATGCAAAAAGCCAAGATTGATCAAACCCAACGACCAAAACTCCAGACGAACAGTTATCTTAATTTAGGGAAATTATTTTGAAATTTAAAAGCTAAACTCCCTATATACAATTTTAAATGTAAA
This sequence comes from Procambarus clarkii, assembly GCF_040958095.1. Lineage (NCBI taxonomy): Eukaryota > Metazoa > Arthropoda > Malacostraca > Decapoda > Cambaridae > Procambarus > Procambarus clarkii. The sequence continues at coordinate 42,819,311 of NC_091189.1, forward strand.
AATTGTATGTCTGATGGAATATGATTTTTTAATAAAGATTTAAAAGAATTGTTTGTATAATGTGCCTTCGAATTTTTTAATGTAGAGAGATAGAAATTTGTGATCGGTATTTACCTCTGTCTGCTCTAAATCTTTGCTGCTCATGCAATATATTTCCATTACATCGATTTTTGTTTTGAGTTCATGTATTTAACTGGAAATTTTTACTTCTTGTCTTACTAATACAGCCTTTTATATGTTTACGCTAAAGGTCTGCTCTGAATAAGGAAAGCAAAGAATACTAACATAAGGTGAAAAACTAGTGGTGACATATTAGAGGTGTACAAGTTGACGAATGGGAATAACAAAAAGGGGGATAATAATAGGGTATTAAAGGAATCAAAACAAAATAGAACTCGAAAAAAGGTTATAAATTGGACATGTTTAGATTTAGGAAAGACCTTGATAAATACTGGTTCGGTTGTTGATTTGTTGAGCAAATTACTGCATAACACATAAGAACGAAGGTAACTGCAGAAGGCCTATTGGCCCATACGAGGCACCTCCTATTTATAACAACCCAATCCCTCTCATATACATGTCCAACCCATGCTTGAAACAGTCGAGGAACCCCACCTCCACTGCGTTTCATGGTAATTGGTTCCACAAATCAACAACCCTGTTACCGAACCAGTATTTACCCAAGTCTTTCCTAAATCTAAACTTATCCAATTGTTTCGCATTCTTTCGTGTGTTGATACTTTTAATACTCCATTAATATCCCCTGTATTATATCCATTCATCCACTTGTAAACCTTAATCATGTCACCCCTAACTCTTCGCCTTTCCCGTGAATGCAGTTTAAGCTTTGTTAATCTTTATTCATATGAAAGATTTCTAATTTGGGAATTAACTTTGTCATCCTAAGCTTGACACGTTCAAGATAATTTATATCCATTCTATGGTACGGAGACCAAAACTGACCTGCATAATCTAAATTGGGGCCTAACTAGAGCAAGATATACCTGAAGAACCACACCAGATGTCCTTTTACTAACGCTTCGATTAATAAATCACAGTGTACTATTTGCCTTATTACGAACATTCGTGCATTGATCCTGAGGTTTTAAACTGTTACTAATCAAATCTTTCAGATCCCTTCAGCAATCTCATCACCATCTAGCTTGTATCTTATTAATATAAGAACAAAGGTAACTGCAGAAGGCCTATTGGCCCATACGAGACAGCTTCTATTTATAACCACGCCTTTCCAGTTAATGCAATTTAAGCTTTGTTAATCTTTCTTCATATGAAAGATTTCTAATTTAGGGTTTTAACTTAGTCATCCTACACTGGACACGTTCAAGTGAATTTATATCCATTCTATAGGGACAGCGACCAAAACTGAACTGAATAATCTAAATTGGGCCTAACCAGAACGAGATATAGCTGAAGAACCACATCAGGTCTCTTGTTACTAAAGCTTCGGATAAATAAATCCCAGTGTCCAATTTGCCTTATTACGAACATTCATGCATTGATCCTATTGTTTTAAATTCTTACTAATCATAACTCCCAGATCCCTTCGCAATCTCAACACCATCTAGCTCGTATCTTGTAACTCATCATTACCTAGCCTCAGAACTTTGCATTTATCAGCATTTAAAACTGTACCTGACAATCTCTCTCTCTCTCTCTCTCTCTCTCTCTCTCTCTCTCTCTCTCTCTCTCTCTCTCTCTCTCTCTCTCTCTCTCTCTCTCTCTCTCTCTCTCTCTCTCTCTCTCTCCTCTCTCTCTCTCTCTCTCTCTCTCTCTCTCCTCTCTCTCTCTCTCTCTTTTATAAAATAAATAATAAAAACACTGTTGTTGTTGTTTCAGATTTAGCTACTCAGAACGAAGTGTCCATGTAGCATGGACTTTGGTGAGCCCGTAAATATATTTAATATCACTATTGTTATTCCTATATGTACTCAGGCTCAGGTCAATCACCTCACTTACACAACTCTTGGGGTATATATAAAAGGATCCCGCTCCTTGAATAATTCAGTCTAGTTCTTAGCACAGACCAGAAAATACGTTTGTGGACGCATAATTTACGTGTTTTTCAATATTTTGCCAAAACATATCTTGGAAAAACTTTACTCATTAGTCTGTGAATTCTAACCGATATTAAGAAAAATAATAGATTTTCCTGTAACGCAACAGGTCCAATATACAGAGCAATGGCAGAAATTATATACGAATGTTGTATTCGCAAACCAACTAGGCCAAAAAGAGTATGTGCTCCGATAAAGAAGACTCTAGGCTCGCAAGCAAATTTCCAACAGAAGGAGGAAAAGGTCGTAATCGACAATAAGGCAAAAACAAGCGATAAACAAAATCAGTCTACAGATGTACCAATGAAAAAAAGAAATGATACGCTGGTCACAAGCCTCGATAAGAAGATCATTACTTTGAATGATTCCATCAAAAGTAATAAGCAAACTCCCTGCACTTCATTTGATATGACGATACAAAATTTTGAGCAAAACCGCACCGAATATTTGCAGCCCAAAAGCGAGCTAGAAAAGATGACGGTAACAATCCGAGGATTCATGCAAAAAGCCAAGATTGATCAAACCCAACGACCAAAACTGCAGACGAACAGTTATCTTAATTTAGGGGAAATTATTTTGAAATTTAAAAGCTAAACTCCCCTATATACAATTTTAAATGTAAAAATTGTATGTCTGATGGAATATGATTTTTTAATAAAGATTTAAAAGAATTGTTTGTATAATGTGCCTTCGAATTTTTTTAATGTAGAGAGATAGAAATTTGTGATCGGTATTTACCTCTGTCTGCTCTAAATCTTTGCTGCTCATGCAATATATTTCCATTACATCGATTTTTGTTTTCAGTTCATGTATTTAACTGGAAATTTTTTACTTCTTGTCTTACTAATACAGCCTTTTATATGTTTCGCTAAAGGTCTGCTCTGAATAAGGAAAGCAAAGAATACTAACATAAGGTGAAAAACTAGTGGTGACATATTAGAGGTGTACAAGTTGACGAATGGGAATAACAAAAGGGGGATAATAATAGGGTATTAAAGGAATCAAAACAAAATAGAACTCGAAAAAAGGTTATAAATTGGACATGTTTAGATTTAGGAAAGACCTTGATAAATACTGGTTCGGTTGTTGATTTGTTGAGCAAATTACTGCATTAACACATAAGAAACGAAGGTAACTGCAGAAGGCCTATTGGCCCATACGAGGCACCTCCTATTCTATAACAACCCAATCCCTCTCATATACATGTCCAACCATGCTTGAAACAGTCGAGGAAACCCCACCTCCACTGCGTTTCATGGTAATTTGGTTCCACAAATCAACAACCCTGTTACCGAACCAGTATTTACCCAAGTCTTTCCTAAATCTAAACTTATCCAATGTTTCGCATTCTTTCGTGTGTTGATACTTTTAATACTCCATTAATATCCCCTGTAATTATATCCATTCATCCACTTGTAAACCTTAATCATGTCACCCCCTAACTCTTCGCCTTTCCCGTGAATGCAGTTTAAGCTTTGTTAATCTTTATTCATATGAAAGATTTCTAATTTGGGGAATTAACTTTGTCATCCTAAGCTTGACACGTTCAAGAGAATTTATATCCATTCTATGGTACGGAGACCAAAAACTGACCTGCATAATCTAAATGGGGCCTAACTAGAGCAAGATATACCTGAAGAACCACACCAGATGTCCTTTTACTAACGCTTCGATTAATAAATCACAGTGTTACTATTTGCCTTATTACGAACATTCGTGCATTGATCCTGAGGTTTTAACTGTTACTAATCAAATCTTTCAGATCCCTTCAGCAATCTCATCACCATCTAGCTTGTATCTTATTAATATAAGAACAAAGGTAACTGCAGAAGGCCTATTGGCCCATACGAGACAGCTTCTATTTATAACCACGCCTTTCCAGTTAATGCAATTTAAGCTTTGTTAATCTTTCTTCATATGAAAGATTTCTAATTTAGGGTTTTAACTTAGTCATCCTACACTGGACACGTTCAAGTGAATTTATATCCATTCTATAGGACAGCGACCAAAACTGAACTGAATAATCTAAATTGGGCCTAACCAGAACGAGATATAGCTGAAGAACCACATCAGGTCTCTTGTTACTAAAGCTTCGATAAATAAATCCCAGTGTCCAATTTGCCTTATTACGAACATTCATGCATTGATCCTATTGTTTTAAATTCTTACTAATCATAACTCCCAGATCCCTTTCGCAATCTCAACACCATCTAGCTCGTATCTTGTAACTCATCATTACCTAGCCTCAGAACTTTGCATTTATCAGCATTAAACTGTACCTGACAATCTCTCTCTCTCTCTCTCTCTCTCTCTCTCTCTCTCTCTCTCTCTCTCTCTCTCTCTCTCTCTCTCTCTCTCTCTCTCTCTCTCCTCTCTCTCTCTCTCTCTCTCTCTCTTTTATAAAATAAATAATAAAAACACTGTTGTTGTTGTTTCAGATTTAGCTACTCAGAACGAAGTGTCCATGTAGCATGGACTTTGGTGAGCCCGTAAATATATTTAATATCACTATTGTTATTCCTATATGTACTCAGGCTCAGGTCAATCACCTCACTTACACAACTCTTGGGGTATATATAAAAGGATCCCGATCCTTGAATAATTCAGTCTAGTTCTTAGCACAGACCAGAAAATACGTTTGTGGACGCATAAATTACGTGTTTTTCAATATTTTGCCAAAACATATCTTGGAAAAACTTTACTCATTAGTCTGTGAATTCTAACCGATATTAAGAAAAATAATAGATTTTCCTGTAACGCAACAGGTCCAATATACAGAGCAATGGCAGAAATTATATACGAATGTTGTATTCGCAAACCAACTAGGCCAAAAAGAGTATGTGCTCCGATAAAGAAGACTCTAGGCTCGCAAGCAAATTTCCAACAGAAGGAGGAAAAGGTCGTAATCGACAATAAGGCAAAAACAAGCGATAAACAAAATCAGTCTACAGATGTACCAATGAAAAAAAGAAATGATACGCTGGTCACAAGCCTCGATAAGAAGATCATTACTTTGAATGATTCCATCAAAAGTAATAAGCAAACTCCCTGCACTTCATTTGATATGACGATACAAAATTTTGAGCAAAACCGCACCGAATATTTGCAGCCCAAAAAGCGAGCTAGAAAAGATGACGGTAAACAATCCCGAGCATTCATGCAAAAAGCCAAGATTGATCAAACCCAACGACCAAAACTGCAGACGAACAGTTATCTTAATTTAGGGAAATTATTTTGAAATTTAAAAGCTAAACTCCCTATATACAATTTTAAATGTAAAAATTGTATGTCTGATGGAATATGATTTTTTAATAAAGATTTAAAAGAATTGTTTGTATAATGTGCCTTCGAATTTTTTAATGTAGAGAGATAGGAATTTGTGATCGGTATTTACCTCTGTCTGCTCTAAATCTTTGCTGCTCATGCAATATATTTCCATTACATCGATTTTTGTTTTCAGTTCATGTATTTAACTGGAAATTTTTACTTCTTGTCTTACTAATACAGCCTTTTATATGTTTCGCTAAAGGTCTGCTCTGAATAAGGAAAGCAAAGAATACTAACATAAGGTGAAAAACTAGTGGTGACATATTAGAGGTGTACAAGTTGACGAATGGGAATAACAAAAGGGGGATAATAATAGGGTATTAAAGGAATCAAAACAAAATAGAACTCGAAAAAAAGGTTATAAATTGGACATGTTTAGATTTAGGAAAGACCTTGATAAATACTGGTTCGGTTGTTGATTTGTTGAGCAAATTACTGCATAACACATAAGAACGAAGGTAACTGCAGAAGGCCTATTGGCCCATACGAGGCACCTCCTATTTATAACAACCCAATCCCTCTCATATACATGTCCAACCCATGCTTGAAACAGTCGAGGAACCCCACCTCCACTGCGTTTCATGGTAATTGGTTCCACAAATCAACAACCCTGTTACCGAACCAGTATTTACCCAAGTCTTTCCTAAATCTAAACTTATCCAATTGTTTCGCATTCTTTCGTGTGTTGATACTTTTAATACTCCATTAATATCCCCTGTATTATATCCATTCATCCACTTGTAAACCTTAATCATGTCACCCCCTAACTCTTCGCCTTTCCCGTGAATGCAGTTTAAGCTTTGTTAATCTTTATTCATATGAAAGATTTCTAATTTGGGGAATTAACTTTGTCATCCTAAGCTTGACACGTTCAAGAGAATTTATATCCATTCTATGGTACGGAGACCAAAACTGACCTGCATAATCTAAATGGGGCCTAACTAGAGCAAGATATACCTGAAGAACCACACCAGATGTCCTTTTACTAACGCTTCGATTAATAAATCACAGTGTACTATTTGCCTTATTACGAACATTCGTGCATTGATCCTGAGGTTTTAAACTGTTACTAATCAAATCTTTCAGATCCCTTCAGCAATCTCATCACCATCTAGCTTGTATCTTATTAATATAAGAACAAAGGTAACTGCAGAAGGCCTATTGGCCCATACGAGACAGCTTCTATTTATAACCACGCCTTTCCAGTTAATGCAATTTAAGCTTTGTTAATCTTTCTTCATATGAAAGATTTCTAATTTAGGGTTTTAACTTAGTCATCCTACACTGGACACGTTCATGTGAATTTATATCCATTCTATAGGACAGCGACCAAAACTGAACTGAATAATCTAAATTGGGCCTAACCAGAACGAGATATAGCTGAAGAACCACATCAGGTCTCTTGTTACTAAAGCTTCGATAAATAAATCCCAGTGTCCAATTTGCCTTATTACGAACATTCATGCATTGATCCTATTGTTTTAAATTCTTACTAATCATAACTCCCAGATCCCTTTCGCAATCTCAACACCATCTAGCTCGTATCTTGTAACTCATCATTACCTAGCCTCAGAACTTTGCATTTATCAGCATTAAACTGTACCTGACAATCTCTCTCTCTCTCTCTCTCTCTCTCTCTCTCTCTCTCTCTCTCTCTCTCTCTCTCTCTCTCTCTCTCTCTCTCTCTCTCTCTCTCTCTCTCTCTCTCTCTCTCTCTCTCTCTCTCTCTCTCTCTCTCTCTCTCTCTCTCCCTCTCTCTCTCTCTCTCTCTCTCTCTCTCTCTCCTCTCTCTCTCTCTCTCTCTCTCTCTCTCTCTCTCTCTCTCTCTCTCTCTCTCTCTCTCTCTCTCACTCTCTCTCTCTCTCTCTCTCTCTCTCTCTCTCTCTCTTTTATAAAATAAATAATAAAAACACTGTTGTTGTTGTTTCAGATTTAGCTACTCAGAACGAAGTGTCCATGTAGCATGGACTTTGGTGAGCCCGTAAATATATTTAATATCACTATTGTTATTCCTATATGTACTCAGGCTCAGGTCAATCACCTCACTTACACAACTCTTGGGGTATATATAAAAGGATCCCGCTCCTTGAATAATTCAGTCTAGTTCTTAGCACAGACCAGAAAATACGTTTGTGGACGCATAATTTACGTGTTTTTCAATATTTTGCCAAAACATATCTTGGAAAAACTTTACTCATTAGTCTGTGAATTCTAACCGATATTAAGAAAAATAATAGATTTTCCTGTAACGCAACAGGTCCAATATACAGAGCAATGGCAGAAATTATATACGAATGTTGTATTCGCAAACCAACTAGGCCAAAAAGAGTATGTCCTCCGATAAAGAAGACTCTAGGCTCGCAAGCAAATTTCCAACAGAAGGAGGAAAAGGTCGTAATCGACAATAAGGCAAAAACAAGCGATAAACAAAATCAGTCTACAGATGTACCAATGAAAAAAAGAAATGATACGCTGGTCACAAGCCTCGATAAGAAGATCATTACTTTGAATGATTCCATCAAAAGTAATAAGCAAACTCCCTGTACTTCATTTGATATGACGATACAAAATTTTGAGCAAAACCGCACCGAATATTTGCAGCCCAAAAAGCGAGCTAGAAAAGATGACGGTAACAATCCCGAGGATTCATGCAAAAAGCCAAGATTGATCAAACCCAACGACCAAAACTGCAGACGAACAGTTATCTTCATTTAGGGAAATTATTTTGAAATTTAAAAGCTAAACTCCCTATATACAATTTTAAATGTAAATATTGTATGTCTGATGGAATATGATTTTTTAATAAAGATTTAAAAGAATTGTTTGTATAATGTGCCTTCGAATTTTTTAATGTAGAGAGATAGAAATTTGTGATCGGTATTTACCTCTGTCTGCTCTAAATCTTTGCTGCTCATGCAATATATTTCCATTACATCGATTTTTGTTTTCAGTTCATGTATTTAACTGGAAATTTTTACTTCTTGTCATACTAATACAGCCTTTTATATGTTTCGCTAAAGGTCTGCTCTGAATAAGGAAAGCAAAGAATACTAACATAAGGTGAAAAACTAGTGGTGACATATTAGAGGTGTACAAGTTGACGAATGGGAATAACAAAAGGGGGATAATAATAGGGTATTAAAGGAATCAAAACAAAATAGAACTCGAAAAAAAGGTTATAAATTGGACATGTTTAGATTTAGGAAAGACCTTGATAAATACTGGTTCGGTTGTTGATTTGTTGAGCAAATTACTGCATAACACATAAGAACGAAGGTAACTGCAGAAGGCCTATTGGCCCATACGAGGCACCTCCTATTTATAACAACCCAATCCCTCATATACATGTCCAACCCATGCTTGAAACAGTCGAGGAACCCCACCTCCACTGCGTTTCATGGTAATTGGTTCCACAAATCAACAACCCTGTTACCGAACCAGTATTTACCCAAGTCTTTCCTAAATCTAAACTTATCCAATTGTTTCGCATTCTTTCGTGTGTTGATACTTTTAATACTCCATTAATATCCCCTGTATTATATCCATTCATCCACTTGTAAACCTTAATCATGTCACCCCCTAACTCTTCGCCTTTTCCCGTGAATGCAGTTTAAGCTTTGTTAATCTTTATTCATATGAAAGATTTCTTATTTGGGGAATTAACTTTGTCATCCTAAGCTTGACACGTTCAAGAGAATTTATATCCATTCTATGGTACGGAGACCAAAACTGACCTGCATAATCTAAATGGGGCCTAACTAGAGCAAGATATACCTGAAGAACCACACCAGATGTCCTTTTACTAACGCTTCGATTAATAAATCACAGTGTACTATTTGCCTTATTACGAACATTCGTGCATTGATCCTGATGTTTTAAACTGTTACTAATCAAATCTTTCAGATCCCTTCAGCAATCTCATCACCATCTAGCTTGTATCTTATTAATATAAGAACAAAGGTAACTGCAGAAGGCCTATTGGCCCATACGAGACAGCTTCTATTTATAACCACGCCTTTCCAGTTAATGCAATTTAAGCTTTGTTAATCTTTCTTCAAATGAAAGATTTCTAATTTAGGGTTTTAACTTAGTCATCCTACACTGGACACGTTCATGTGAATTTATATCCATTCTATAGGACAGCGACCAAAACTGAACTGAATAATCTAAATTGGGCCTAACCAGAACGAGATATAGCTGAAGAACCACATCAGGTCTCTTGTTACCAAAGCTTCGATAAATAAATCCCAGTGTCCAATTTGCCTTATTACGAACATTCATGCATTGATCCTATTGTTTTAAATTCTTACTAATCATAACTCCCAGATCCCTTTCGCAATCTCAACACCATCTAGCTCGTATCTTGTAACTCATCATTACCTAGCCTCAGAACTTTGCATTTATCAGCATTAAACTGTACCTGACAATCTCTCTCTCTCTCTCTCTCTCTCTCTCTCTCTCTCTCTCTCTCTCTCTCTCTCTCTCTCTCTCTCTCTCTCTCTCTCTCTCTCTCTCTCTCTCTCTCTCTCTCTCTCTCTCTCTCTCTCTCTCTCTCTCTCTCTCTCTCTCCCTCTCTCCCTCTCTCCCTCTCTCCCTCTCTCCCTCTCTCTCTCTCTCTCTCTCTCTCTCTCTCTCTCTCTCTCTCTCTCTCTCTCTCTCTCTCTCTCTCTCTCTCTCTCTCTCTCTCTCTCTCTCTCTCTCTCTCTCTCTCTCTTTTATAAAATAAATAATAAAAACACTGTTGTTGTTGTTTCAGATTTAGCTACTCAGAACGAAGTGTCCATGTAGCATGGACTTTGGTGAGCCCGTAAATATATTTAATATCACTATTGTTATTCCTATATGTACTCAGGCTCAGGTCAATCACCTCACTTACACAACTCTTGGGGTATATATAAAAGGATCCCGCTCCTTGAATAATTCAGTCTAGTTCTTAGCACAGACCAGAAAATACGTTTGTGGACGCATAATTTACGTGTTTTTTCAATATTTTGCCAAAACATATCTTGGAAAAACTTTACTCATTAGTCTGTGAATTCTAACCGATATTAAGAAAAATAATAGATTTTCCTGTAACGCAACAGGTCCAATATACAGAGCAATGGCAGAAATTATATACGAATGTTGTATTCGCAAACCAACTAGGCCAAAAAGAGTATGTGCTCCGATAAAGAAGACTCTAGGCTCGCAAGCAAATTTCCAACAGAAGGAGGAAAAGGTCGTAATCGACAATAAGGCAAAAACAAGCGATAAACAAAATCAGTCTACAGATGTACCAATGAAAAAAAGAAATGATACGCTGGTCACAAGCCTCGATAAGAAGATCATTACTTTGAATGATTCCATCAAAAGTAATAAGCAAACTCCCTGTACTTCATTTGATATGACGATACAAAATTTTGAGCAAAACCGCACCGAATATTTGCAGCCCAAAAAGCGAGCTAGAAAAGATGACGGTAACAATCCCGAGGATTCATGCAAAAAGCCAAGATTGATCAAACCCAACGACCAAAACTGCAGACGAACAGTTATCTTAATTTAGGGAAATTATTTTGAAATTTAAAAGCTAAACTCCCTATATACAATTTTAAATGTAAATATTGTATGTCTGATGGAATATGATTTTTTAATAAAGATTTAAAAGAATTGTTTGTATAATGTGCCTTCGAATTTTTTAATGTAGAGAGATAGAAATTTGTGATCGGTATTTACCTCTGTCTGCTCTAAATCTTTGCTGCTCATGCAATATATTTCCATTACATCGATTTTTGTTTTCAGTTCATGTATTTAACTGGAAATTTTTACTTCTTGTCATACTAATACAGCCTTTTATATGTTTCGCTAAAGGTCTGCTCTGAATAAGGAAAGCAAAGAATACTAACATAAGGTGAAAAACTAGTGGTGACATATTAGAGGTGTACAAGTTGACGAATGGGAATAACAAAAGGGGGATAATAATAGGGTATTAAAGGAATCAAAACAAAATAGAACTCGAAAAAAAGGTTATAAATTGGACATGTTTAGATTTAGGAAAGACCTTGATAAATACTGGTTCGGTTGTTGATTTGTTGAGCAAATTACTGCATAACACATAAGAACATAAGAACGAAGGTAACTGCAGAAGGCCTATTGGCCCATACGAGGCACCTCCTATTTATAACAACCCAATCCCTCTCATATACATGTCCAACCCATGCTTGAAACAGTCGAGGAACCCCACCTCCACTGCGTTTCATGGTAATTGGTTCCACAAATCAACAACCCTGTTACCGAACCAGTATTTACCCAAGTCTTTCCTAAATCTAAACTTATCCAATTGTTTCGCATTCTTTCGTGTGTTGATACTTTTAATACTCCATTAATATCCCCTGTATTATATCCATTCATCCACTTGTAAACCTTAATCATGTCACCCCCTAACTCTTCGCCTTTCCCGTGAATGCAGTTTAAGCTTTGTTAATCTTTATTCATATGAAAGATTTCTAATTTGGGGAATTAACTTTGTCATCCTAAGCTTGACACGTTCAAGAGAATTTATATCCATTCTATGGTACGGAGACCAAAACTGACCTGCATAATCTAAATGGGGCCTAACTAGAGCAAGATATACCTGAAGAACCACACCAGATGTCCTTTTACTAACGCTTCGATTAATAAATCACAGTGTACTATTTGCCTTATTACGAACATTCGTGCATTGATCCTGATGTTTTAAACTGTTACTAATCAAATCTTTCAGATCCCTTCAGCAATCTCATCACCATCTAGCTTGTATCTTATTAATATAAGAACAAAGGTAACTGCAGAAGGCCTATTGGCCCATACGAGACAGCTTCTATTTATAACCACGCCTTTCCAGTTAATGCAATTTAAGCTTTGTTAATCTTTCTTCAAATGAAAGATTTCTAATTTAGGGTTTTAACTTAGTCATCCTACACTGGACACGTTCATGTGAATTTATATCCATTCTATAGGACAGCGACCAAAACTGAACTGAATAATCTAAATTGGGCCTAACCAGAACGAGATATAGCTGAAGAACCACATCAGGTCTCTTGTTACCAAAGCTTCGATAAATAAATCCCAGTGTCCAATTTGCCTTATTACGAACATTCATGCATTGATCCTATTGTTTTAAATTCTTACTAATCATAACTCCCAGATCCCTTTCGCAATCTCAACACCATCTAGCTCGTATCTTGTAACTCATCATTACCTAGCCTCAGAACTTTGCATTTATCAGCATTAAACTGTACCTGACAATCTCTCTCTCTCTCTCTCTCTCTCTCTCTCTCTCTCTCTCTCTCTCTCTCTCTCTCTCTCTCTCTCTCTCTCTCTCTCTCTCTCTCTCTCTCTCTCTCTCTCTCTCTCTCTCTCTCCCTCTCTCCCTCTCTCCCTCTCTCCCTCTCTCTCTCTCTCTCTCTCTCTCTCTCTCTCTCTCTCTCTCTCTCTCTCTCTCTCTCTCTCTCTCTCTCTCTCTCTCTCTCTCACTCTCTCTCTCTCTCTCTCTCTCTCTCTTTTATAAAATAAATAATAAAAACACTGTTGTTGTTGTTTCAGATTTAGCTACTCAGAACGAAGTGTCCATGTAGCATGGACTTTGGTGAGCCCGTAAATATATTTAATATCACTATTGTTATTCCTATATGTACTCAGGCTCAGGTCAATCACCTCACTTACACAACTCTTGGGGTATATATAAAAGGATCCCGCTCCTTGAATAATTCAGTCTAGTTCTTAGCACAGACCAGAAAATACGTTTGTGGACGCATAATTTACGTGTTTTTCAATATTTTGCCAAAACATATCTTGGAAAAACTTTACTCATTAGTCTGTGAATTCTAACCGATATTAAGAAAAATAATAGATTTTCCTGTAACGCAACAGGTCCAATATACAGAGCAATGGCAGAAATTATATACGAATGTTGTATTCGCAAACCAACTAGGCCAAAAAGAGTATGTGCTCCGATAAAGAAGACTCTAGGCTCGCAAGCAAATTTCCAACAGAAGGAGGAAAAGGTCGTAATCGACAATAAGGCAAAAACAAGCGATAAACAAAATCAGTCTACAGATGTACCAATGAAAAAAGAAATGATACGCTGGTCACAAGCCTCGATAAGAAGATCATTACTTTGAATGATTCCATCAAAAGTAATAAGCAAACTCCCTGTACTTCATTTGATATGACGATACAAAATTTTGAGCAAAACCGCACCGAATATTTGCAGCCCAAAAAGCGAGCTAGAAAAGATGACGGTAACAATCCCGAGGATTCATGCAAAAAGCCAAGATTGATCAAACCCAACGACCAAAACTGCAGACGAACAGTTATCTTAATTTAGGGAAATTATTTTGAAATTTAAAAGCTAAACTCCCTATATACAATTTTAAATGTAAATATTGTATGTCTGATGGAATATGATTTTTTAATAAAGATTTAAAAGAATTGTTTGTATAATGTGCCTTCGAATTTTTTAATGTAGAGAGATAGAAATTTGTGACCGGTATTTACCTCTGTCTGCTCTAAATCTTTGCTGCTCATGCAATATATTTCCATTACATCGATTTTTGTTTTCAGTTCATGTATTTAACTGGAAATTTTTACTTCTTGTCATACTAATACAGCCTTTTATATGTTTCGCTAAAGGTCTGCTCTGAATAAGGAAAGCAAAGAATACTAACATAAGGTGAAAAACTAGTGGTGACATATTAGAGGTGTACAAGTTGACGAATGGGAATAACAAAAGGGGGATAATAATAGGGTATTAAAGGAATCAAAACAAAATAGAACTCGAAAAAAGGTTATAAATTGGACATGTTTAGATTTAGGAAAGACCTTGATAAATACTGGTTCGGTTGTTGATTTGTTGAGCAAATTACTGCATAACACATAAGAACATAAGAACGAAGGTAACTGCAGAAGGCCTATTGGCCCATACGAGGCACCTCCTATTTATAACAACCCAATCCCTCTCATATACATGTCCAACCCATGCTTGAAACAGTCGAGGAACCCCACCTCCACTGCGTTTCATGGTAATTGGTTCCACAAATCAACAACCCTGTTACCGAACCAGTATTTACCCAAGTCTTTCCTAAATCTAAACTTATCCAATTGTTTCGCATTCTTTCGTGTGTTGATACTTTTAATACTCCATTAATATCCCCTGTATTATATCCATTCATCCACTTGTAAACCTTAATCATGTCACCCCCTAACTCTTCGCCTTTCCCGTGAATGCAGTTTAAGCTTTGTTAATCTTTATTCATATGAAAGATTTCTAATTTGGGGAATTAACTTTGTCATCCTAAGCTTGACACGTTCAAGAGAATTTATATCCATTCTATGGTACGGAGACCAAAACTGACCTGCATAATCTAAATGGGGCCTAACTAGAGCAAGATGTACCTGAAGAACCACACCAGATGTCCTTTTACTAACGCTTCGATTAATAAATCACAGTGTACTATTTGCCTTATTACGAACATTCGTGCATTGATCCTGAGGTTTTAAACTGTTACTAATCAAATCTTTCAGATCCCTTCAGCAATCTCATCACCATCTAGCTTGTATCTTATTAATATAAGAACAAAGGTAACTGCAGAAGGCCTATTGTCCCATACGAGACAGCTTCTATTTATAACCACGCCTTTCCAGTTAATGCAATTTAAGCTTTGTTAATCTTTCTTCATATGAAAGATTTCTAATTTAGGGTTTTAACTTAGTCATCCTACACTGGACACGTTCATGTGAATTTATATCCATTCTATAGGACAGCGACCAAAACTGAACTGAATAATCTAAATTGGGCCTAACCAGAACGAGATATAGCTGAAGAACCACATCAGGTCTCTTGTTACTAAAGCTTCGATAAATAAATCCCAGTGTCCAATTTGCCTTATTACGAACATTCATGCATTGATCCTATTGTTTTAAATTCTTACTAATCATAACTCCCAGATCCCTTTCGCAATCTCAACACCATCTAGCTCGTATCTTGTAACTCATCATTACCTAGCCTCAGAACTTTGCATTTATCAGCATTAAACTGTACCTGACAATCTCTCTCTCTCTCTCTCTCTCTCTCTCTCTCTCTCTCTCTCTCTCTCTCTCTCTCTCTCTCTCTCTCTCTCTCTCTCTCTCTCTCTCTCTCTCACTCTCTCTCTCTCTCTTTTATAAAATAAATAATAAAAACACTGTTGTTGTTGTTTCAGATTTAGCTACTCAGAACGAAGTGTCCATGTAGCATGGACTTTGGTGAGCCCGTAAATATATTTAATATCACTATTGTTATTCCTATATGTACTCAGGCTCAGGTCAATCACCTCACTTACACAACTCTTGGGGTATATATAAAAGGATCCCGCTCCTTGAATAATTCAGTCTAGTTCTTAGCACAGACCAGAAAATACGTTTGTGGACGCATAATTTACGTGTTTTTCAATATTTTGCCAAAACATATCTTGGAAAAACTTTACTCATTAGTCTGTGAATTCTAACCGATATTAAGAAAAATAATAGATTTTCCTGTAACGCAACAGGTCCAATATACAGAGCAATGGCAGAAATTATATACGAATGTTGTATTCGCAAACCAACTAGGCCAAAAAGAGTATGTGCTCCGATAAAGAAGACTCTAGGCTCGCAAGCAAATTTCCAACAGAAGGAGGAAAAGGTCGTAATCGACAATAAGGCAAAAACAAGCGATAAACAAAATCAGTCTACAGATGTACCAATGAAAAAAAGAAATGATACGCTGGTCACAAGCCTCGATAAGAAGATCATTACTTTGAATGATTCCATCAAAAGTAATAAGCAAACTCCCTGTACTTCATTTGATATGACGATACAAAATTTTGAGCAAAACCGCACCGAATATTTGCAGCCCAAAAAGCGAGCTAGAAAAGATGACGGTAACAATCCCGAGGATTCATGCAAAAAGCCAAGATTGATCAAACCCAACGACCAAAACTGCAGACGAACAGTTATCTTAATTTAGGGAAATTATTTTGAAATTTAAAAGCTAAACTCCCTATATACAATTTTAAATGTAAGTATTGTATGTCTGATGGAATATGATTTTTTAATAAAGATTTAAAAGAATTGTTTGTATAATGTGCCTTCGAATTTTTTAATGTAGAGAGATAGAAATTTGTGATCGGTATTTACCTCTGTCTGCTCTAAATCTTTGCTGCTCATGCAATATATTTCCATTACATCGATTTTTGTTTTCAGTTCATGTATTTAACTGGAAATTTTTACTTCTTGTCATACTAATACAGCCTTTTATATGTTTCGCTAAAGGTCTGCTCTGAATAAGGAAAGCAAAGAATACTAACATAAGGTGAAAAACTAGTGGTGACATATTAGAGGTGTACAAGTTGACGAATGGGAATAACAAAAGGGGGATAATAATAGGGTATTAAAGGAATCAAAACAAAATAGAACTCGAAAAAAAGGTTATAAATTGGACATGTTTAGATTTAGGAAAGACCTTGATAAATACTGGTTCGGTTGTTGATTTGTTGAGCAAATTACTGCATAACACATAAGAACATAAGAACGAAGGTAACTGCAGAAGGCCTATTGGCCCATACGAGGCACCTCCTATTTATAACAACCCAATCCCTCTCATATACATGTCCAACCCATGCTTGAAACAGTCGAGGAACCCCACCTCCACTGCGTTTCATGGTAATTGGTTCCACAAATCAACAACCCTGTTACCGAACCAGTATTTACCCAAGTCTTTCCTAAATCTAAACTTATCCAATTGTTTCGCATTCTTTCGTGTGTTGATACTTTTAATACTCCATTAATATCCCCTGTATTATATCCATTCATCCACTTGTAAACCTTAATCATGTCACCCCCTAACTCTTCGCCTTTCCCGTGAATGCAGTTTAAGCTTTGTTAATCTTTATTCATATGAAAGATTTCTAATTTGGGGAATTAACTTTGTCATCCTAAGCTTGACACGTTCAAGAGAATTTATATCCATTCTATGGTACGGAGACCAAAACTGACCTGCATAATCTAAATGGGGCCTAACTAGAGCAAGATGTACCTGAAGAACCACACCAGATGTCCTTTTACTAACGCTTCGATTAATAAATCACAGTGTACTATTTGCCTTATTACGAACATTCGTGCATTGATCCTGAGGTTTTAAACTGTTACTAATCAAATCTTTCAGATCCCTTCAGCAATCTCATCACCATCTAGCTTGTATCTTATTAATATAAGAACAAAGGTAACTGCAGAAGGCCTATTGGCCCATACGAGACAGCTTCTATTTATAACCACGCCTTTCCAGTTAATGCAATTTAAGCTTTGTTAATCTTTCTTCATATGAAAGATTTCTAATTTAGGGTTTTAACTTAGTCATCCTACACTGGACACGTTCATGTGAATTTATATCCATTCTATAGGACAGCGACCAAAACTGAACTGAATAATCTAAATTGGGCCTAACCAGAACGAGATATAGCTGAAGAACCACATCAGGTCTCTTGTTACTAAAGCTTCGATAAATAAATCCCAGTGTCCAATTTGCCTTATTACGAACATTCATGCATTGATCCTATTGTTTTAAATTCTTACTAATCATAACTCCCAGATCCCTTTCGCAATCTCAACACCATCTAGCTCGTATCTTGTAACTCATCATTACCTAGCCTCAGAACTTTGCATTTATCAGCATTAAACTGTACCTGACAATCTCTCTCTCTCTCTCTCTCTCTCTCTCTCTCTCTCTCTCTCTCTCTCTCTCTCTCTCTCTCTCTCTCTCTCTCTCTCTCTCTCTCTCTCTCTCTCTCTCTCTCTCTCTCTCTCTCTCTCTCTCTCTCTCTCTCTCTCTCTCTCTCTCTCTCTCTCTCTCTCTCTCTCTCTCTCTCCCTCCCTCTCTCTCTCTCTCTCTCTCTCTCTCTCTCTCTCTCTCTCTCTCTCTCTCTCTCTCTCTCTCTCTCTCTCTCTCTCTCTCTCTCTCTCTCTCTCTCACTCTCTCTCTCTCTCTCTCTCTCTCTCTCTTTTATAAAATAAATAATAAAAACACTGTTGTTGTTGTTTCAGATTTAGCTACTCAGAACGAAGTGTCCATGTAGCATGGACTTTGGTGAGCCCGTAAATATATTTAATATCACTATTGTTATTCCTATATGTACTCAGGCTCAGGTCAATCACCTCACTTACACAACTCTTGGGGTATATATAAAAGGATCCCGCTCCTTGAATAATTCAGTCTAGTTCTTAGCACAGACCAGAAAATACGTTTGTGGACGCATAATTTACGTGTTTTTCAATATTTTGCCAAAACATATCTTGGAAAAACTTTACTCATTAGTCTGTGAATTCTAACCGATATTAAGAAAAATAATAGATTTTCCTGTAACGCAACAGGTCCAATATACAGAGCAATGGCAGAAATTATATACGAATGTTGTATTCGCAAACCAACTAGGCCAAAAAGAGTATGTGCTCCGATAAAGAAGACTCTAGGCTCGCAAGCAAATTTCCAACAGAAGGAGGAAAAGGTCGTAATCGACAATAAGGCAAAAACAAGCGATAAACAAAATCAGTCTACAGATGTACCAATGAAAAAAAGAAATGATACGCTGGTCACAAGCCTCGATAAGAAGATCATTACTTTGAATGATTCCATCAAAAGTAATAAGCAAACTCCCTGTACTTCATTTGATATGACGATACAAAATTTTGAGCAAAACCGCACCGAATATTTGCAGCCCAAAAAGCGAGCTAGAAAAGATGACGGTAACAATCCCGAGGATTCATGCAAAAAGCCAAGATTGATCAAACCCAACGACCAAAACTGCAGACGAACAGTTATCTTAATTTAGGGAAATTATTTTGAAATTTAAAAGCTAAACTCCCTATATACAATTTTAAATGTAAGTATTGTATGTCTGATGGAATATGATTTTTTAATAAAGATTTAAAAGAATTGTTTGTATAATGTGCCTTCGAATTTTTTAATGTAGAGAGATAGAAATTTGTGATCGGTATTTACCTCTGTCTGCTCTAAATCTTTGCTGCTCATGCAATATATTTCCATTACATCGATTTTTGTTTTCAGTTCATGTATTTAACTGGAAATTTTTACTTCTTGTCATACTAATACAGCCTTTTATATGTTTCGCTAAAGGTCTGCTCTGAATAAGGAAAGCAAAGAATACTAACATAAGGTGAAAAACTAGTGGTGACATATTAGAGGTGTACAAGTTGACGAATGGGAATAACAAAAGGGGGATAATAATAGGGTATTAAAGGAATCAAAACAAAATAGAACTCGAAAAAAAGGTTATAAATTGGACATGTTTAGATTTAGGAAAGACCTTGATAAATACTGGTTCGGTTGTTGATTTGTTGAGCAAATTACTGCATAACACATAAGAACATAAGAACGAAGGTAACTGCAGAAGGCCTATTGTCCCATACGAGGCACCTCCTATTTATAACAACCCAATCCCTCTCATATACATGTCCAACCCATGCTTGAAACAGTCGAGGAACCCCACCTCCACTGCGTTTCATGGTAATTGGTTCCACAAATCAACAACCCTGTTACCGAACCAGTATTTACCCAAGTCTTTCCTAAATCTAAACTTATCCAATTGTTTCGCATTCTTTCGTGTGTTGATACTTTTAATACTCCATTAATATCCCCTGTATTATATCCATTCATCCACTTGTAAACCTTAATCATGTCACCCCCTAACTCTTCGCCTTTCCCGTGAATGCAGTTTAAGCTTTGTTAATCTTTATTCATATGAAAGATTTCTAATTTGGGGAATTAACTTTGTCATCCAAAGCTTGACACGTTCAAGAGAATTTATATCCATTCTATGGTACGGGGACCAAAACTGACCTGCATAATCTAAATGGGGCCTAACTAGAGCAAGATATACCTGAAGAACCACACCAGATGTCCTTTTACTAACGCTTCGATTAATAAATCACAGTGTCCTATTTGCCTTATTACGAACATTCGTTCATTGATCCTGAGGTTTTAAACTGTTACTAATCAAATCTCTCAGATCCCTTCAGCAATCTCATCACCATCTAGCTTGTATCTTATTAATATAAGAACAAAGGTAACTGCAGAAGGCCTATTGGCCCATACGAGACAGCTTCTATTTATAACCACGCCTTTCCAGTTAATGCAATTTAAGCTTTGTTAATCTTTCTTCATATGAAAGATTTCTAATTTAGGGTTTTAACTTAGTCATCCTACACTGGACACGTTCAAGTGAATTTATATCCATTCTATAGGACAGCGACCAAAACTGAACTGAATAATCTAAATTGGGCCTAACCAGAGCGAGATATAGCTGAAGAACCACATCAGGTCTCTTGTTACTAAAGCTTCGATAAATAAATCCCAGTGTTCAATTTGCCTTATTACGAACATTCATGCATTGATCCTATTGTTTTAAATTCTTACTAATCATAACTCCCAGATCCCTTTCGCAATCTCAACACCATCTAGCTCGTATCTTGTAACTCGTCATTACCTAGCCTCAGAACTTTGCATTTATCAGCATTAAACTGTACCTGACAATCTCTCTCTCTCTCTCTCTCTCTCTCTCTCTCTCTCTCTCTCTCTCTCTCTCTCTCTCTCTCTCTCTCTCTCTCTCTCTCTCTCTCTCTCTCTCTCTCTCTCTCTCTCTCTCTCTCTCTCTCTCTCTCTCTCTCTCTCTCTCTCTCTCTCCCTCTCTCCCCTCTCTCTCTCTCTCTCTCTCTCTCTCTCTCTCTCTCTCTCTCTCTCTCTCTCTCTCTCTCTCTCTCTCTCTCTCTCTCTCTCTCTCTCTCTCTCTCTCTCTCTCTCCCTCTCTCTCTCTCTCTCCCTCTCTCTCTCTCTCCCCCCCCCTCTCTCTCTCTCTCTCTCTCTCTCTCTCTCTCTCTCTCTCTCTCTCTCTCTCTCTCTCTCTCTCTCTCTCTCTCCCTCTCTCTCTCTCCCTCTCTCTCTCTCTCTCTCTCTCTCTCTCTCTCTCTCTCTCTCTCTCTCTCTCTCTCTCTCTCTCTCTCTCTCTCTCTCTCTCTCTCTCTCTCTCTCTCTCTCTCTCTCTCTCTCTCTCTCTCTCTCTCTTTTATAAAATAAATAATAAAAACACTTGTTGTTGTTTCAGATTTAGCTACTCAGAACGAAGTGTCCATGTAGCATGGACTTTGGTGAGCCCGTAAATATATTTAATATCACTATTGTTATTCCTATATGTACTCAGGCTCAGGTCAATCACCTCACTTACACAACTCTTGGGGTATATATAAAAGGATCCCGCTCCTTGAATAATTCAGTCTAGTTCTTAGCACAGACCAGAAAATACGTTTGCGGACGCATAATTTACGTGTTTTTCAATATTTTGCCAAAACATATCTTGGAAAAACTTTACTCATTAGTCTGTGAATTCTAACCGATATTAAGAAAAATAATAGATTTTCCTGTAACGCAACAGGTCCAATATACAGAGCAATGGCAGAAATTATATACGAATGTTGTATTCGCAAACCATCTAGGCCAAAAAGAGTATGTGCTCCGATAAAGAAGACTCTAGGCTCGCAAGCAAATTTCCAACAGAAGGAGGAAAAGGTCGTAATCGACAATAAGGCAAAAACAAGCGATAAACAAAATCAGTCTACAGATGTACCAATGAAAAAAAGAAATGATACGCTGGTCACAAGCCTCGATAAGAAGATCATTACTTTGAATGATTCCATCAAAAGTAATAAGCAAACTCCCTGCACTTCATTTGATATGACGATACAAAATTTTGAGCAAAACCGCACCGAATATTTGCAGCCCAAAAAGCGAGCTAGAAAAGATGACGGTAACAATCCCGAGGATTCATGCAAAAAGCCAAGATTGATCAAACCCCACGACCAAAACTGCAGACGAACAGTTATCTTAATTTAGGGAAATTATTTTGAAATTTAAAAGCTAAACTCCCTATATACAATTTTAAATGTAAAAATTGTATGTCTGATGGAATATGATTTTTTAATAAAGATTTAAAAGAATTGTTTGTATAATGTGCCTTCGAATTTTTTAATGTAGAGAGATAGAAATTTGTGATCGGTATTTACCTCTGTCTGCTCTAAATCTTTGCTGCTCATGCAATATATTTCCATTACATCGATTTTTGTTTTGAGTTCATGTATTTAACTGGAAATTTTTACTTCTTGTCATACTAATACAGCCTTTTATATGTTTCGCTAAAGGTCTGCTCTGAATAAGGAAAGCAAAGAATACTAACATAAGGTGAAAAACTAGTGGTGACATATTAGAGGTGTACAAGTTGACGAATGGGAATAACAAAAGGGGGATAATAATAGGGTATTAAAGGAATCAAAACAAAATAGAACTCGAAAAAAAGGTTATAAATTGGACATGTTTAGATTTAGGAAAGACCTTGATAAATACTGGTTCGGTTGTTGATTTGTTGAGCAAATTACTGCATAACACATAAGAACATAAGAACGAAGGTAACTGCAGAAGGCCTATTGGCCCATACGAGGCACCTCCTATTTATAACAACCCAATCCCTCTCATATACATGTCCAACCCATGCTTGAAACAGTCGAGGAACCCCACCTCCACTGCGTTTCATGGTAATTGGTTCCACAAATCAACAACCCTGTTACCGAACCAGTATTTACCCAAGTCTTTCCTAAATCTAAACTTATCCAATTGTTTCGCATTCTTTCGTGTGTTGATACTTTTAATACTCCATTAATATCCCCTGTATTATATCCATTCATCCACTTGTAAACCTTAATCATGTCACCCCCTAACTCTTCGCCTTTCCCGTGAATGCAGTTTAAGCTTTGTTAATCTTTATTCATATGAAAGATTTCTAATTTGGGGAATTAACTTTGTCATCCTAAGCTTGACACGTTCAAGAGAATTTATATCCATTCTATGGTACGGAGACCAGAACTGACCTGCATAATCTAAATGGGGCCTAACTAGAGCAAGATATACCTGAAGAACCACACCAGATGTCCTTTTACTAACGCTTCGATTAATAAATCACAGTGTCCTATTTGCCTTATTACGAACATTCGTGCATTGATCCTTAAGGTTTTAAACTGTTACTAATCAAATCTCTCAGATCCCTTCAGCAATCTCATCACCATCTAGCTTGTATCTTATTAATATAAGAACAAAGGTAACTGCAGAAGGCCTATTGGCCCATACGAGACAGCTTCTATTTATAACCACGCCTTTCCAGTTAATGCAATTTAAGCTTTGTTAATCTTTCTTCATATGAAAGATTTCTAATTTAGGGTTTTAACTTAGTCATCCTACACTGGACACGTTCAAGTGAATTTATATCCATTCTATAGGACAGCGACCAAAACTGAACTGAATAATCTAAATTGGGCCTAACCAGAGCGAGATATAGCTGAAGAACCACATCAGGTCTCTTGTTACTAAAGCTTCGATAAATAAATCCCAGTGTCCAATTTGCCTTATTACGAACATTCATGCATTGATCCTATTGTTTTAAATTCTTACTAATCATAACTCCCAAATCCCTTTCGCAATCTCAACACCATCTAGCTCGTATCTTGTAACACTATCATCATTACCTAGCCTCAGAACTTTGCATTTATCAGCATTAAACTGTACCTGACAATCTCTCTCTCTCTCTCTCTCTCTCTCTCTCTCTCTCTCTCTCTCTCTCTCTCTCTCTCTCTCTCTCTCTCTCTCTCTCTCTCTCTCTCTCTCTCTCTCTCTCTCTCTCTCTCTCTCTCTCTCTCTCTCTCTCTCTCTCTCTCTCTCTCTCTCTCTCTCTCTCTCTCTCTCTCTCTCACACTAATAAAATCACTGTTGTTGTTGTTTTGGATTTAGCTACTCAGAACGAAGTTTCCATGTAGCATGGACTTTGGTGAGCCCGTAAATATATTTAATATCACTATTGTTATTCCTATATGTACTCAGGCTCAGGTCAATCACCTCACTTACACAACTCTTGGGGTATATATAAAAGGATCCCGATCCTTGAATAATTCAGTCTAGTTCTTAGCACAGACCAGAAAATACGTTTGTGGACGCATAATTTACGTGTTTTTCAATATTTTGCCAAAACATATCTTGGAAAAACTTTACTCATTAGTCTGTGAATTCTAACCGATATTAAGGAAAATAATAGATTTTCCTGTAACGCAACAGGTCCAATATACAGAGCAATGGCAGAAATTATATACGAATGTTGTATTCGCAAACCAACTAGGCCAAAAAGAGTATGTGCTCCGATAAAGAAGACTCTAGGCTCGCAAGCAAATTTCCAACAAAAGGAGGAAAAGGTCGTAATCGACAATAAGGCAAAAACAAGCGATAAACAAAATCAGTCTACAGATGTACCAATGAAAAAAAGAAATGATACGCTGGTCACAAGCCTCGATAAGAAGATCATTACTTTGAATGATTCCATCAAAAGTAATAAGCAAACTCCCTGCACTTCATTTGATATGACGATACAAAATTTTGAGCAAAACCGCACCGAATATTTGCAGCCCAAAAAGCGAGCTAGAAAAGATGACGGTAACAATCCCGAGGATTCATGCAAAAAGCCAAGATTGATCAAACCCAACGACCAAAACTCCAGACGAACAGTTATCTTAATTTAGGGAAATTATTTTGAAATTTAAAAGCTAAACTCCCTATATACAATTTTAAATGTAAAAATTGTATGTCTGATGGAAAATGATTTTTTAATAAAGATTTAAAAGAATTGTTTGTATAATGTGCCTTCGAATTTTTTAATGTAGAGAGATAGAAATTTGTGATCGGTATTTACCTCTGTCTGCTCTAAATCTTTGCTGCTCATGCAATATATTTCCATTACATCGATTTTTGTTTTCAGTTCATGTATTTAACTGGAAATTTTTACTTCTTGTCATACTAATACAGCCTTTTATATGTTTCGCTAAAGGTCTGCTCTGAATAAGGAAAGCAAAGAATACTAACATAAGGTGAAAAACTAGTGGTGACATATTAGAGGTGTACAAGTTGACGAGTGGGAATAACAAAAGGGGGATAATAATAGGGTATTAAAGGAATCAAAACAAAATAGAACTCGAAAAAAAGGTTATAAATTGGACATGTTTAGATTTAGGAAAGACCTTGATAAATACTGGTTCGGTTGTTGATTTGTTGAGCAAATTACTGCATAACACATAAGAACGAAGGTAACTGCAGAAGGCCTATTGGCCCATACGAGGCACCTCCTATTTATAACAACCCAATCCCTCTCATATACATGTCCAACCCATGCTTGAAACAGTCGAGGAACCCCACCTCCACTGCGTTTCATGGTAATTGGTTCCACAAATCAACAACCCTATTACCGAACCAGTATTTACCCAAGTCTTTCCTAAATCTAAACTTATCCAATTGTTTCGCATTCTTTCGTGTGTTGATACTTTTAATACTCCATTAATATCCCCTGTATTATATCCATTCATCCACTTGTAAACCTTAATCATGTCACCCCCTAACTCTTCGCCTTTCCCGTGAATGCAGTTTAAGCTTTGTTAATCTTTATTCATATGAAAGATTTCTAATTTGGGGAATTAACTTTGTCATCCTAAGCTTGACACGTTCAAGAGAATTTATATCCATTCTATGGTACGGAGACCAAAACTGACCTGCATAATCTAAATGGGGCCTAACTAGAGCAAGATATACCTGAAGAACCACACCAGATGTCCTTTTACTAACGCTTCGATTAATAAATCACAGTGTCCTATTTGCCTTATTACGAACATTCGTGCATTGATCCTTAGGTTTTAAACTGTTACTAATCAAATCTCTCAGATCCCTTCAGCAATCTCATCACCGTCTAGCTTGTATCTTATTAATATAAGAACAAAGGTAACTGCAGAAGGCCTATTGGCCCATACGACCCAGCTTCTATTTATAACCACGCCTTTCCAGTTAATGCAATTTAAGCTTTGTTAATCTTTCTTCATATGAAAGATTTCTAATTTAGGGTTTTAACTTAGTCATCCTACACTGGACACGTTCAAGTGAATTTATATCCATTCTATAGGACAGCGACCAAAACTGAACTGAATAATCTAAATTGGGCCTAACCAGAGCGAGATATAGCTGAAGAACCACATCAGGTCTCTTGTTACTAAAGCTTCGATAAATTAATCCCAGTGTCCAATTTGCCTTATTACGAACATTCATGCATTGATCCTATTGTTTTAAATTCTTACTAATCATAACTCCCAGATCCCTTTCGCAATCTCAACACCATCTAGCTCGTATCTTGTAACTCATCATTACCTAGCCTCAGAACTTTGCATTTATCAGCATTAAACTGTACCTGACAATCTCTCTCTCTCTCTCTCTCTCTCTCTCTCTCTCTCTCTCTCTCTCTCTCTCTCTCTCTCTCTCTCTCTCTCTCTCTCTCTCTCTCTCTCTCTCTCTCTCTCTCTCTCTCTCTCTCTCTTTTATAAAATAAATAATAAAAACACTGTTGTTGTTGTTTCAGATTTAGCTACTCAGAACGAAGTGTCCATGTAGCATGGACTTTGGTGAGCCCGTAAATATATTTAATATCACTATTGTTATTCCTATATGTACTCAGGCTCAGGTCAATCACCTCACTTACACAACTCTTGGGGTATATATAAAAGGATCCCGCTCCTTGAATAATTCAGTCTAGTTCTTAGCACAGACCAGAAAATACGTTTGTGGACGCATAATTTACGTGTTTTTCAATATTTTGCCAAAACATATCTTGGAAAAACTTTACTCATTAGTCTGTGAATTCTAACCGATATTAAGAAAAATAATAGATTTTCCTGTAACGCAACAGGTCCAATATACAGAGCAATGGCAGAAATTATATACGAATGTTGTATTCGCAAACCAACTAGGCCAAAAAGAGTATGTGCTCCGATAAAGAAGACTCTAGGCTCGCAAGCAAATTTCCAACAGAAGGAGGAAAAGGTCGTAATCGACAATAAGGCAAAAACAAGCGATAAACAAAATCAGTCTACAGATGTACCAATGAAAAAAAGAAATGATACGCTGGTCACAAGCCTCGATAAGAAGATCATTACTTTGAATGATTCCATCAAAAGTAATAAGCAAACTCCCTGCACTTCATTTGATATGACGATACAAAATTTTGAGCAAAACCGCACCGAATATTTGCAGCCCAAAAAGCGAGCTAGAAAAGATGACGGTAACAATCCCGAGGATTCATGCAAAAAGCCAAGATTGATCAAACCCAACGACCAAAACTGCAGACGAACAGTTATCTTAATTTAGGGAAATTATTTTGAAATTTAAAAGCTAAACTCCCTATATACAATTTTAAATGTAAAAATTGTATGTCTGATGGAATATGATTTGTTAATAAAGATTTAAAAGAATAGTTTGTATAATGTGCCTTCGAATTTTTTAATGTAGAGAGATAGAAATTTGTGATCGGTATTTACCTCTGTCTGCTCTAAATCTTTGCTGCTCATGCAATATATTTCCATTACATCGATTTTTGTTTTGAGTTCATGTATTTAACTGGAAATTTTTACTTCTTGTCATACTAATACAGCCTTTTATATGTTTCGCTAAAGGTCTGCTCTGAATAAGGAAAGCAAAGAATACTAACATAAGGTGAAAAACTAGTGGTGACATATTAGAGGTGTACAAGTTGACGAGTGGGAATAACAAAAGGGGGATAATAATAGGGTATTAAAGGAATCAAAACAAAATAGAACTCGAAAAAAAGGTTATAAATTGGACATGTTTAGATTTAGGAAAGACCTTGATAAATACTGGTTCGGTTGTTGATTTGTTGAGCAAATTACTGCATAACACATAAGAACGAAGGTAACTGCAGAAGGCCTATTGGCCCATACGAGGCACCTCCTATTTATAACAACCCAATCCCTCTCATATACATGTCCAACCCATGCTTGAAACAGTCGAGGAACCCCACCTCCACTGCGTTTCATGGTAATTGGTTCCACAAATCAACAACCCTGTTACCGAACCAGTATTTACCCAAGTCTTTCCTAAATCTAAACTTATCCAATTGTTTCGCATTCTTTCGTGTGTTGATACTTTTAATACTCCATTAATATCCCCTGTATTATATCCATTCATCCACTTGTAAACCTTAATCATGTCACCCCCTAACTCTTCGCCTTTCCCGTGAATGCAGTTTAAGCTTTGTTAATCTTTATTCATATGAAAGATTTCTAATTTGGGGAATTAACTTTGTCATCCTAAGCTTGACACGTTCAAGAGAATTTATATCCATTCTATGGTACGGAGACCAAAACTGACCTGCATAATCTAAATGGGGCCTAACTAGAGCAAGATATACCTGAAGAACCACACCAGATGTCCTTTTACTAACGCTTCGATTAATAAATCACAGTGTCCTATTTGCCTTATTACGAACATTCGTGCATTGATCCTTAGGTTTTAAACTGTTACTAATCAAATCTCTCAGATCCCTTCAGCAATCTCATCACCATCTAGCTTGTATCTTATTAATATAAGAACAAAGGTAACTGCAGAAGGCCTATTGGCCCATACGAGACAGCTTCTATTTATAACCACGCCTTTCCAGTTAATGCAATTTAAGCTTTGTTAATCTTTCTTCATATGAAAGATTTCTAATTTAGGGTTTTAACTTAGTCATCCTACACTGGACACGTTCAAGTGAATTTATATCCATTCTATAGGACAGCGACCAAAACTGAACTGAATAATCTAAATTGGGCCTAACCAGAGCGAGATATAGCTGAAGAACCACATCAGGTCTCTTGTTACTAAAGCTTCGATAAATAAATCCCAGTGTCCAATTTGCCTTATTACGAACATTCATGCATTGATCCTATTGTTTTAAATTCTTACTAATCATAACTCCCAGATCCCTTTCGCAATCTCAACACCATCTAGCTCGTATCTTGTAACTCTATCATCATTACCTAGCCTCAGAACTTTGCATTTATCAGCATTAAACTGTACCTGACAATCTCTCTCTCTCTCTCTCTCTCTCTCTCTCTCTCTCTCTCTCTCTCTCTCTCTCTCTCTCTCTCTCTCTCTCTCTCTCTCTCTCTCTCTCTCTCTCTCTCTCTCTCTCTCTCTCTCTCTCTCTCTCTCTCTCTCTCTCTCTCTTTCTCTCTCTCTCTCTCTCTCTCTCTCTCTCTCTCTCTCTCTCTCTCTCTCTCTCTCTCTCTCTCTCTCTCTCTCTCTCTCTCTCTCTCTCTCTCTCTCTCTCTCTCTCTCTCTCTCTTATAAAATAAATAATAAAAACACTGTTGTTGTTGTTTCAGATTTAGCTACTCAGAACGAAGTGTCCATGTAGCATGGACTTTGGTGAGCCCATAAATATATTTAATATCACTATTGTTATTCCTATATGTACTCAGGCTCAGGTCAATCACCTCACTTACACAGCTCTTGGGGTATATATAAAAGGATCCCGCTCCTTGAATAATTCAGTCTAGTTCTTAGCACAGACCAGAAAATACGTTTGTGGACGCATAATTTACGTGTTTTTCAATATTTTGCCAAAACATATCTTGGAAAAACTTTACTCATTAGTCTGTGAATTCTAACCGATATTAAGAAAAATAATAGATTTTCCTGTAACGCAACAGGTCCAATATACAGAGCAATGGCAGAAATTGTATACGAATGTTGTATTCGCAAACCAACTAGGCCAAAAAGAGTATGTGCTCCGATAAAGAAGACTCTAGGCTCGCAAGCAAATTTCCAACAAAAGGAGGAAAAGGTCGTAATCGACAATAAGGCAAAAACAAGCGATAAACAAAATCAGTCTACAGATGTACCAATGAAAAAAAGAAATGATACGCTGGTCACAAGCCTCGATAAGAAGATCATTACTTTGAATGATTCCATCAAAAGTAATAAGCAAACTCCCTGCACTTCATTTGATATGACGATACAAAATTGTGAGCAAAACCGCACCGAATATTTGCAGCCCAAAAAGCGAGCTAGAAAAGATGACGGTAACAATCCCGAGGATTCATGCAAAAAGCCAAGATTGATCAAACCCAACGACCAAAACTCCAGACGAACAGTTATCTTAATTTAGGGAAATTATTTTGAAATTTAAAAGCTAAACTCCCTATATACAATTTTAAATGTAAAAATTGTATGTCTGATGGAATATGATTTTTTAATAAAGATTTAAAAGAATTGTTTGTATAATGTGCCTTCGAATTTTTTAATGTAGAGAGATAGAAATTTGTGATCGGTATTTACCTCTGTCTGCTCTAAATCTTTGCTGCTCATGCAATATATTTCCATTACATCGATTTTTGTTTTGAGTTCATGTATTTAACTGGAAATTTTTACTTCTTGTCATACTAATACAGCCTTTTATATGTTTCGCTAAAGGTCTGCTCTGAATAAGGAAAGCAAAGAATACTAACATAAGGTGAAAAACTAGTGGTGACATATTAGAGGTGTACAAGTTGACGAATGGGAATAACAAAAGGGGGATAATAATAGGGTATTAAAGGAATCAAAACAAAATAGAACTCGAAAAAAAGGTTATAAATTGGACATGTTTAGATTTAGGAA
This sequence comes from Procambarus clarkii, assembly GCF_040958095.1. Taxonomy (NCBI): domain Eukaryota; kingdom Metazoa; phylum Arthropoda; class Malacostraca; order Decapoda; family Cambaridae; genus Procambarus; species Procambarus clarkii. Next base: position 42,850,319 of record NC_091189.1, read on the forward strand.
AGACCTTGATAAATACTGGTTCGGTTGTTGATTTGTTGAGCAAATTACTGCATAACACAAGAACATAAGAACGAAGGTAACTGCAGAAGGCCTATTGGCCCATACGAGGCACCTCCTATTTATAACAACCCAATCCCTCTCATATACAACCCAATTACCGATTGAAGATGTACACGAAAACCGCTCTATTCCGGCTGAAACGTCGATATATGCAATAAAATCAGAACTTCTCCCCCTTTAAATATCTTACTCAGTATTTTAACGAGAAAGAAATAGTTGATTGAAAATGAAGTTTTTAAGGTTATTATCTAATCAATTATGTGTTTGCATCATTTTTATCGTATATATATGAATTAAAACCCATGGACTGAAAATTCACAAAAACGTGGAAAACGTCAAAATATTGCCTAATTCGATGATATTTTGTTTAAATCACATGAAGGAAAAGGAGATGATAAACATCAATATATTGCTATATTCGATGATTTTTCGTACGAAACAAAATGCAGGAAAACTTGCTTAAAATGCAATATTATGCGAAATTCTGAGATTTCAAGGCCAAATCACATATCGTGATACTACATGAAATAGTATCGAAATATTGGTAAAAATGAATATATTTGCGTAATATCAAACTACATGATTAACCTGAAAAAGTTACTATTTTACCATATTTGAGGATTTTACCTTCAAATCATAGAGCGAGGTTTCGTATTATTTAGATCCAATAAAAGACATATGACAATGTTGTTTCCAATACAAATGATAAAAATCAATGTGTTTTCATTAGAATTAACTAAAATGTTCCTGATTTTCCGTTTATATTACTAATGGAAGATGTACACGTAAAACCGCTCTATTCCGGCTGAAACGTACAATAAATGCATGCAATAAAAACAGAACTTCTCCCCTTTTCAATATCTTACTCAGTATTTTAACAAGAAACAAATAGTTGATTGAAAATGAAGTATTTAAGGTTATTATCTAATCAATTATGTGTTTGCATCATTTTTATCGTATATATAATGAATTAATACCCATAGACTGAAAATTCACAAAAACGTGGAAAAACGGCAAAATATTGCCTAATTCGATGATATTTTGTTTAAATCAAATAAAGGAAAAGGGGATGATAAACGTGAAAATATTGCTAAATTCGATGATATTTCGTACGAAACAAAATGCAAGGAAATTTGCTTAAAATGCAATATTATGCGAAATTCTGAGATATGAAGGCCAAATCACATATCGTGATACTACATGAAATAGTATCGAAATATTGGTATAAATGAATATATTTGCGTAATATCAAACTACATGATTAACCTGAAAAAGTCACTATTTTACCATATTTGAGGATTCTACCTTCAAATCATAGAGCGAGGTTTCGTATTATTTAGTTCCAAGAAAAGACATATGACAATGTTGTTTCCCATACAAATGATAAAAAACAATGTGTTTTCATTAGAATTAACTATAATGTTCTTGATTTTCCGTTTATATTAACGATGGAAGATGTACACGTAAAACCGCTCTAATCCGGCTTAAACGTCGATATATGCAATAAAAACCGAACTTCTCCCCATTTCAATATCTTACTCAGTATTTTAACGAGAAACAAATAGATGATTGAAAATGAAGTATTTAAGGTTATTATCTAATCAATTATGTGTTTGCATCATTTTTATCGTATATATATGAATTAATACCCATGGACTGAAAATTCACAAAAACTTGGAAAACGGCAAAATATTGCCTTATTCGATGATATTTTGTTTAAATCACATGAAGGAAAAGGGGATGATAAACGTCAAAATATTGCTAAATTCGATGATTTTTCGTACGAAATAAAATGCAAGAAAACTTGCTTAAAATGCAATATTATTCGAAATTCTGAGATTTCAAGGCCAAATCACATATCGTGATACTACATGAAATAGTATCGAAATATTGGTAAAAATGAATATATTTACGTAATATCAAACTACATGAAAATCGTGAAAAAAGTCACTATTTAACCATATTTGAGGATTATAACTTAGAATCATAGAGCGAGGTTTCGTATTATTTAGATCCAAGAAAAGACATATGACAATGTTGTTTCCAATACAAATGATAAAAATCAATGTGTTTTCATTAGAATTAACTAAAATGTTCCTGATTTTCCGTTTATATTACTGATGGAAGATGTACACGTAAAACCGCTCTATTCCGACTGAAACGTCGATATATGCAATATAAACAGAACTTCTCCCCTTTTCAATATCTTACTCAGTATTTTAACGAGAAACAAATAGTTGATTGAAAATGAAGTATTTAAGGTTATTATCTAATCAATTATGTGTTTGCATCATTTTTATCGTATATATAATGAATTAATACCCATAGACTGAAAATTCACAAAAACGTGGAAAAACGGCAAAATATTGCCTAATTCGATGATATTTTGTTTAAATCACATGAAGGAAAAGGAGATGATAAACGTTAAAATATTGCTAATTTCGATGATTTTTCGTACGAAACAAAATGCAAGAAAACTTGCTTAAAATGCAATATTATGCGAAATTCTGAGATTTTAAGGCCAAATCACATATCGTGATACTATATGAAATAGTATCGAAATATTGGTAAAAATGAATATATTTACGTAATATCAAACTACATGAAAAACGTGAAAAAAGTCACTATATAACCATATTTGAGGATTTTAACTTCAAATCATAAAGCGAGGTTTCGTATTATTTAGATCCAAGAAAAGAGATATGACAATGTTGTTTCCAATACAAATGATAAAAAGCAATGTGTTTTCATTAGAAATAACTAAAATGTTCTTGATTTTCCGTTTATATTAACGAGGGAAGATGTACACGTAAAACCGCTCTAATCCGGCTGAAACGTCGATATATGCAATAAAAACCGAACTTCTTCCCTTTTCAATATCTTACTCAGTATTTTAACGAGAAACAAATAGATGATTGAAAGTTAAGTATTTAAGGTTATTATCTAATCAATTATGTTTTTGCATCATTTTTATCGTATATATATGAATTAATACCCATGGACTGAAAATTTACAAAACGTGGAAAACGGCAAAATATTGCCTAATTCGATGATATTTTGTTTAAATCACATGAAGGAAAAGGAGATGATAAATATAAAAATATTGCTATATTCGATGATTTTTCGTACGAAACAAAATGCAGGAAAACTTGCTTAAAATGCAATATTATGCGAAATTCTGAGATTTCAAGGCCAAATCACATATCGTGATACTACATGAAATAGTATCGAAATATTGGTAAAAATGAATATATTTGCGTAATATCAAACTACATGATTAGCGTGAAAAAGTTACTATTTTACCATATTTGAGGATTTTACCTTCAAATCATAGAGCGAGGTTTCGTATTATTTAGATCCAAGAAAAGACATATGACAATGTTGTTTCCAATACAAATGATAAAAATCAATGTGTTTTCATTAGAATTAACTAAAATGTTCCTGATTTTCCGTTTATATTACCGATTGAAGATGTACACGAAAACCGCTCTATTCCGGCTGAAACGTCGATATATGCAATAAAATCAGAACTTCTCCCCCTTTAAATATCTTACTCAGTATTTTAACGAGAAAGAAATAGTTGATTGAAAATGAAGTTTTTAAGGTTATTATCTAATCAATTATGTGTTTGCATCATTTTTATCGTATATATATGAATTAAAACCCATGGACTGAAAATTCACAAAAACGTGGAAAACGGCAAAATATTGCCTAATTCGATGATATTTTGTTTAAATCACATGAAGGAAAAATAGATGATAAACATCAAAATATTGCTATATTCGATGATTTTTCGTACGAAACAAAATGCAAGAAAACTTGCTTAAAATGCAATATTATGCGAAATTCTGAGATTTCAAGGCCAAATCACATATCGTGATACTACATGAAATAGTATCGAAATATTGGTAAAAATGAATATATTTACGTAATATCAAACTACATGAAAATCGTGAAAAAAGTCACTATTTAAGCATATTTGAGGATTATAACTTCAAATCATAGACCGAAGTTTCGTATTATTTAGATCCAAGAAAAGACATATGACAATGTTGTTTCCAATACAAATGATAACAATCAATGTGTTTTCATTAGAATTAACTAAAATGTTCCTGATTTTCCGTTTATATTACTGATGGAAGATGTACACGTAAAACCGCTCTATTTCTGCTGAAACGTCGATATATGCAATAAAAAAAGAACTTCTCCCCTTTTCAATATCTTACTCAGTATTTTAACAAGAAACAAATAGTTGATTGAAAATGAAGTATTTAAGGTTATTATCTAATCAATTATGTGTTTGCATCATTTTTATCGTATATATAATGAATTAATACCCATAGACTGAAAATTCACAAAAACGTGGAAAAACGGCAAAATATTGCCTAATTCGATGATATTTTGTTTAAATCAAATAAAGGAAAAGGGTATGATAAACGTCAAAATATTGCTAAATTCGATGATATTTCGTACGAAACAAAATGCAAGGAAACTTGCTTAAAATGCAATATTATGCGAAATTCTGAGATATGAAGGCCAAATCACATATCGTGATACTACATGAAATAGCATCGAAATATTGGTATAAATGAATATATTTGCGTAATATCAAACTACATGATTAACGTGAAAGTCACTATTTTACCATATTTGAGGATTCTACCTTCAAATCATAGAGCGAGGTTTCGTATTATTTAGTTCCAAGAAAAGACATATGACAATGTTGTTTCCAATACAAATGATAAAAAACAATGTGTTTTCATTAGAATTAACTATAATGTTCTTGATTTTCCGTTTATATTAACGATGGAAGATGTACACGTAAAACCGCTCTATTCCGGCTGAAACGTACAATAAATGCATGCAATAAAAACAGAACTTCTCCCCTTTTTAATATCATACTCAGTATTTTAACGAGGAACAAATAGATGATTGAAAATGAAGTATTTAAGGTTATTATCTAATCAATTATGTGTTTGCATCATTTTTATCGTATATATATATATGAATTAATACCCATGGACGGAAAATTCACAAAAACGTGGAAAACGGCAAAATATTGCCTAATTCGATGATATTTTCTTTAAATCACATGAAGGATAAGGAGATGATAAACGTTAAAATATTGCTAAATTCGATGATTTTTCGTACGAAACAAAATGCAAGAAAACTTGCTTAAAATGCAATATTATGCGAAACTCTGAGATTTGAAGGCCAAATCACATATAGTGATACTATATGAAATAGTATCGAAATATTGGTAAAAATGAATATATATACGTAATATCAAACTACATGAAAAACGTGAAAAAAGTCACTATATAACCATATTTGAGGATTTTAACTTCAAATCATAGAGCGAGGTTTCGTATTATTTAGTTCCAAGAAAAGACATATGACAATGTTGTTTCCAATACAAATGATAAAAAACAATGTGTTTTCATTAGAATTAACTATAATGTTCTTGATTTTCCGTTTATATTAACGAGGGAAGATGTACACGTAAAACCGCTCTAATCCGGCTGAAACGTCGATATATGCAATAAAAACCGAACTTCTCCCCTTTTCAACATCTTACTCAGTATTTTAACGAGAAACAAATAGATGATTGAAAATGAAGTATTTAAGGTTATTATCTAGTCAATTATATGTTTGCATCATTTTTATCGTATATATATGAATTAATACCCATGGACTGAAAAATCACAAAAACGTGGAAAACGGCAAAATATTGCCTAATTCGATGATATTTTGTTTAAATCACATGAAGGAAAAGGGGATGATAAACGTCAAAATATTGCTAAATTCGATGATTTTTCGTACGAAGCAAAATGCAAGAAAACTTGCTTAAAATGCAATATTATGCGAAATTCTGAGATTTCAAGGCCAAATCACATATCGTGATACTACATGAAATAGTATCGAAATATTGGTAAAAATGAATATATTTACGTAATATCAAACTACATGAAAAACGTGAAAAAAGACACTATTTAACCATATTTGAAGATTTTACCTTCAAATCATAGAGCGAGGTTTCGTATTATTAAGATCCAAGAAAAGACATATGACAATGTTGTTTCCAATACAAATGATAAAAATCAATGTGCTTTCATTAGAATTAACTAAAATGTTCCTGGTTTTCCGTTTATATTACCGATGGAAGATGTACACGAAAACCGCTCTATTCCGGCTGAAACCTCGATATATGCAATAAAATCAGAACTTCTCCCCCTTTCAATATCTTACTCAGTATTTTAACGAGAAAGAAAGAGTTGATTGAAAATGAAGTATTTAAGGTTATTATCTAATCAATTATGTGTTTGCATCATTTTATCGTATATATATGAATTAAAACCCATGGACTGAAAATTCACAAAAACGTAGAAAACGGCAAAATATTGCCTAATTCGATGATATTTTGTTTAAATCACATGAAGGAAAAGGGGATGATGAACGTCAAAATATAGCTAAATTCGATGATATTTCGTACGAAACAAAATGCAAGGAAATTTGCTTAAAATGCAATATTATGCGAAATTCTGAGATATGAAGGCCAAATCACATATCGTGATACTACATGAAATAGTATCGAAATATTGGTATAAATGAATATATTTGCGTAATATCAAACTACATGATTAACCTGAAAAAGTCACTATTTTACCATATTTGAGGATTCTACCTTCAAATCATAGAGCGAGGTTTCGTATTATTTAGTTCCAAGAAAAGACATATGACAATGTTGTTTCCCATACAAATGATAAAAAACAATGTGTTTTCATTAGAATTAACTATAATGTTCTTGATTTTCCGTTTATATTAACGATGGAAGATGTACATGTAAAACCGCTCTAATCCGGCTTAAACGTCGATATATGCAATAAAAACCGAAATTCTCCCCATTTCAATATCTTACTCAGTATTTTAACGAGAAACAAATAGATGATTGAAAATGAAGTATTTAAGGTTATTATCTAATCAATTATGTGTTTGCATCATTTTTATCGTATATATATGAATTCATTGATTTCACCCATGGACTGAAAATTCATGATTTCACCCATGGACTGAAAATTCACAAAAACTTGGAAAACGGCAAAATATTGCCTTATTCGATGATATTTTGTTTAAATCACATGAAGGAAAAGGGGATGATAAACGTCAAAATATTGCTAAATTCGATGATTTTTCGTACGAAATAAAATGCAAGAAAACTTGCTTAAAATGCAATATTATTCGAAATTCTGAGATTTCAAGGCCAAATCACATATCGTGATACTACATGAAATAGTATCGAAATATTGGTAAAAATGAATATATTTACGTAATATCAAACTACATGAAAATCGTGAAAAAAGTCACTATTTAACCATATTTGAGGATTATAACTTAGAATCATAGAGCGAGGTTTCGTATTATTTAGATCCAAGAAAAGACATATGACAATGTTGTTTCCAATACAAATGATAAAAATCAATGTGTTTTCATTAGAATTAACTAAAATGTTCCTGATTTTCCGTTTATATTACTGATGGAAGATGTACACGTAAAACCGCTCTATTCCGACTGAAACGTCGATATATGCAATATAAACAGAACTTCTCCCCTTTTCAATATCTTACTCAGTATTTTAACGAGAAACAAATAGTTGATTGAAAATGAAGTATTTAAGGTTATTATCTAATCAATTATGTGTTTGCATCATTTTTATCGTATATATAATGAATTAATACCCATGGACTGAAAATTTACAAAAACGTGGAAAACGGCAAAATATTGCCTAATTCGATGATATTTTGTTTAAATCACATGAAGGAAAAGGAGATGATAAACGTTAAAATATTGCTAATTTCGATGATTTTTCGTACGAAACAAAATGCAAGAAAACTTGCTTAAAATGCAATATTATGCGAAATTCTGAGATTTGAAGGCCAAATCACATATCGTGATACTATATGAAATAGTATCGAAATATTGGTAAAAATGAATATATTTACGTAATATCAAACTACATGAAAAACGTGAAAAAAGTCACTATATAACCATATTTGAGGATTTTAACTTCAAATCGTAAAGCGAGGTTTCGTATTATTTAGATCCAAGAAAAGAGATATGACAATGTTGTTTCCAATACAAATGATAAAAAGCAATGTGTTTTCATTAGAAATAACTAAAATGTTCTTGATTTTCCGTTTATATTAACGAGGGAAGATGTACACGTAAAACCGCTCTAATCCGCTGAAACGTCGATATATGCAATAAAACCGAACTTCTTCCCTTTTCAATATCTTACTCAGTATTTAACGAGAAACAAATAGATGATTGAAAGTTAAGTATTTAAGGTTATTATCTAATCAATTATGTTTTTGCATCATTTTTATCGTATATATATGAATTAATACCCATGGACTGAAAATTTACAAAAACGTGGAAAACGGCAAAATATTGCCCTAATTCGATGATATTTTGTTTAAATCACATGAAGGAAAAGGAGATGATAAATATAAAAATATTGCTATATTCGATGATTTTTCGTACGAAACAAAATGCAGGAAACTTGCTTAAAATGCAATATTATGCGAAATTCTGAGATTTCAAGGCCAAATCACATATCGTGATACTACATGAAATAGTATCGAAATATTGGTAAAAATGAATATATTTGCGTAATATCAAACTACATGATTAGCGTGAAAAAGTTACTATTTTACCATATTGAGGATTTTACCTTCAAATCACAGAGCGAGGTTTCGTATTATTTAGATCCAAGAAAAGACATATGACAATGTTGTTTCCAATACAAATGATAAAAATCAATGTGTTTTCATTAGAATTAACTAAAATGTTCCTGATTTTCCGTTTATATTACCGATTGAAGATGTACACGAAAACCGCTCTATTCCGGCTGAAACGTCGATATATGCAATAAAATCAGAACTTCTCCCCCTTTAAATATCTTACTCAGTATTTTAACGAGAAAGAAATAGTTGATTGAAAATGAAGTTTTTAAGGTTATTATCTAATCAATTATGTGTTTGCATCATTTTTATCGTATATATATGAATTAAAACCCATGGACTGAAAATTCACAAAAACGTGGGAAAACGGCAAAATATTGCCTAATTCGATGATATTTTGTTTAAATCACATGAAGGAAAAATAGATGATAAACATCAAAATATTGCTATATTCGATGATTTTTCGTACGAAACAAATGCAAGAAAACTTGCTTAAAATGCAATATTATGCGAAATTCTGAGATTTCAAGGCCAAATTCACATATCGTGATACTACATGTAATAGTATCGAAATATTGGTAAAATGAATATATTTACGTAATATCAAACTACATGAAAATCGTGAAAAAAGTCACTATTTAAGCATATTTGAGGATTATAACTTCAAACCATAGACCGAAGTTTCGTATTATTTAGATCCAAGAAAAGACATATGACAAGTTGTTTCCAATACAAATGATAACAATCAATGTGTTTTCATTAGAATTAACTAAAATGTTCCTGATTTTCCGTTTATATTACTGATGGAAGATGTACACGTAAAACCGCTTTATTTCTGCTGAAACGTCGATATATGCAATAAAAACAGAACTTCTCCCTTTTCAATATCTTACTCAGTATTTTAACAAGAAACAAATAGTTGATTGAAAATGAAGTATTTAAGGTTATTATCTAATCAATTATGTGTTTGCATCATTTTTATCGTATATATAATGAATTAATACCCATAGACTGAAAATTCACAAAAACGTGGAAAAACGGCAAAATATTGCCTAATTCGATGATATTTTGTTTAAATCAAATAAAGGAAAAGGGTATGATAAACGTCAAAAATTGCTAAATTCGATGATATTTCGTACGAAACAAAATGCAAGGAAACTTGCTTAAAATGCAATATTATGCGAAATTCTGAGATATGAAGGCCAAATCACATATCGTGATACTACATGAAATAGTATCGAAATATTGGTATAAATGAATATATTTGCGTAATATCAAACTACATGATTAACGTGAAAAAGTCACTATTTTACCATATTTGAGGATTCTACCTTCAAATCATAGAGCGAGGTTTCGTATTATTTAGTTCCAAGAAAAGACATATGACAATGTTGTTTCCAATACAAATGATAAAAAACAATGTGTTTTCATTAGAATTAACTATAATGTTCTTGATTTTCCGTTTATATTAACGATGGAAGATGTACACGTAAAACCGCTCTATTCCGGCTGAAACGTACAATAAATGCATGCAATAAAAACAGAACTTCTCCCCTTTTTAATATCATACTCAGTATTTTAACGAGGAACAAATAGATGATTGAAAATGAAGCATTTAAGGTTATTATCTAATCAATTATGTGTTTGCATCATTTTTATCGTATATATATATGAATTAATACCCATGGACGGAAAATTCACAAAACGTGGAAAACGGCAAAATATTGCCTAATTCGATGATATTTCTTTAAATCACATGAAGGATAAGGAGATGATAAACGTTAAAATATTGCTAAATTCGATGATTTTTCGTACGAAACATAATGCAAGAAAACTTGCTTAAAATGCAATATTATGCGAAACTCTGAGATTTGAAGGCCAAATCACATATAGTGATACTATATGAAATAGTATCGAAATATTGGTAAAAATGAATATATATACGTAATATCAAACTACATGAAAAACGTGAAAAAAGTCACTATATAACCATATTTGAGGATTTTAACTTCAAATCATAAAGCGAGGTTTCGTATTATTTAGATCCAAGAAAAGAGATATGACAATGTTGTTTCCAATACAAATGATAAAAAGCAATGTGTTTTCATTAGAAATAACTAAAATGTTCTTGATTTTCCGTTTATATTAACGAGGGAAGATGTACACGTAAAACCGCTCTAATCCGGCTGAAACGTCGATATGCAATAAAAACCGAACTTCTTCCCTTTTCAATATCTTACTCAGTATTTTAACGAGAAACAAATAGATGATTGAAAGTTAAGTATTTAAGGTTATTTTCTAATCAATTATGTTTTTGCATCATTTTTATCGTATATATATGAATTAATACCCATGGACTGAAAATTTACAAAACGTGGAAAACGGCAAAATATTGCCTAATTCGATGATATTTTGTTTAAATCACATGAAGGAAAAGGAGATGATAAATATAAAAATATTGCTATATTCGATGATTTTTCGTACGAAACAAAATGCAGGAAAACTTGCTTAAAATGCAATATTATGCGAAATTCTGAGATTTCAAGGCCAAATCACATATCGTGATACTACATGAAATAGTATCGAAATATTGGTAAAATGAATATATTTGCGTAATATCAAACTACATGATTAGCGTGAAAAAGTTACTATTTTACCATATTTGAGGATTTTACCTTCAAATCATAGAGCGAGGTTTCGTATTATTTAGATCCAAGAAAAGACATATGACAATGTTGTTTCCAATACAAATGATAAAAATCAATGTGTTTTCATTAGAATTAACTAAAATGTTCCTGATTTTCCGTTTATATTACCGATTGAAGATGTACACGAAAACCGCTCTATTCCGGCTGAAACGTCGATATATGCAATAAAATCAGAACTTCTCCCCTTTAAATATCTTACTCAGTATTTTAACGAGAAAGAAATAGTTGATTGAAAATGAAGTTTTTAAGGTTATTATCTAATCAATTATGTGTTTGCATCATTTTTATCGTATATATATGAATTAAAACCCATGGACTGAAAATTCACAAAAACGTGGAAAACGGCAAAATATTGCCTAATTCGATGATATTTTGTTTAAATCACATGAAGGAAAAATAGTTGATAAACATCAAAATATTGCTATATTCGATGATTTTTCGTACGAAACAAAATGCAAGAAAACTTGCTTAAAATGCAATATTATGCGAAATTCTGAGATTTCAAGGCCAAATCACATATCGTGATACTACATGAAATAGTATCGAAATATTGGTAAAAATGAATATATTTACGTAATATCAAACTACATGAAAATCGTGAAAAAAGTCACTATTTAAGCATATTTCAGGATTATAACTTCAAATCATAGACCGAAGTTTCGTATTATTTAGATCCAAGAAAAGACATATGACAATGTTGTTTCCAATACAAATGATAACAATCAATGTGTTTTCATTAGAATTAACTAAAATGTTCCTGATTTTCCGTTTATATTACTGATGGAAGATGTACACGTAAAACCGCTCTATTTCTGCTGAAACGTCGATATATGCAATAAAAACAGAACTTCTCCCCTTTTCAATATCTTACTCAGTATTTTAACAAGAAACAAATAGTTGATTGAAAATGAAGTATTTAAGGTTATTATCTAATCAATTATGTGTTTGCATCATTTTTATCGTATATATAATGAATTAATACCCATAGACTGAAAATTCACAAAAACGTGGAAAAAACGGCAAAATATTGCCTAATTCGATGATATTTTGTTTAAATCAAATAAAGGAAAAGGGTATGATAAACGTCAAAATATTGCTAAATTCGATGATATTTCGTACGAAACAAAATGCAAGGAAACTTGCTTAAAATGCAATATTATGCGAAATTCTGAGATATGAAGGCCAAATCACATATCGTGATACTACATGAAATAGTATCGAAATATTGGTATAAATGAATATATTTGCGTAATATCAAACTACATGATTAACGTGAAAAAGTCACTATTTTACCATATTTGAGGATTTCTACCTTCAAATCATAGAGCGAGGTTTCGTATTATTTATTTCCAAGAAAAGACATATGACAATGTTGTTTCCAATACAAATGATAAAAAACAATGTGTTTTCATTAGAATTAACTATAATGTTCTTGATTTTCCGTTTATATTAACGATGGAAGATGTACACGTAAAACCGCTCTATTCCGGCTGAAACGTACAATAAATGCATGCAATAGAAACAGAACTTCTCCCCTTTTAATATCATACTCAGTATTTTAACGAGGAACAAATAGATGATTGAAAATGAAGTATTTAAGGTTATTATCTAATCAATTATGTGTTTGCATCATTTTTATCGTATATATATATGAATTAATACCCATGGACGGAAAATTCACAAAAACGTGGAAAACGGCAAAATATTGCCTAATTCGATGATATTTTCTTTAAATCACATGAAGGATAAGGAGATGATAAACGTTAAAATATTGCTAAATTCGATGATTTTTCGTACGAAACAAAATGCAAGAAAACTTGCTTAAAATGCAATATTATGCGAAACTCTGAGATTTGAAGGCCAAATCACATATAGTGATACTATATGAAATAGTATCGAAATATTGGTAAAAATGAAAATATATACGTAATATCAAACTACATGAAAAACGTGAAAAAGTCACTATATAACCATATTTGAGGATTTTAACTTCAAATCATAGAGCGAGGTTTCGTATTATTTAGTTCCAAGAAAAGACATATGACAATGTTGTTTCCAATACAAATGATAAAAAACAATGTGTTTTCATTAGAATTAACTATAATGTTCTTGATTTTCCGTTTATATTAACGAGGGAAGATGTACACGTAAAACCGCTCTAATCCGGCTGAAACGTCGATATATGCAATAAAAACCGAACTTCTCCCCTTTTCACATCTTACTCAGTATTTTAACGAGAAACAAATAGATGATTGAAAATGAAGTATTTAAGGTTATTATCTAGTCAATTATATGTTTGCATCATTTTTATCGTATATATATGAATTAATACCCATGGACTGAAAATCACAAAAACGTGGAAAACGGCAAAATATTGCCTAATTCGATGATATTTTGTTTAAATCACATGAAGGAAAAGGGATGATAAACGTCAAATATTGCTAAATTCGATGATTTTTCGTACGAAGCAAAATGCAAGAAAACTTGCTTAAAATGCAATATTATGCGAAATTCTGAGATTTCAAGGCCAAATCACATATCGTGATACTACATGAAATAGTATCGAAATATTGGTAAAAATGAATATATTTACGTAATATCAAACTACATGAAAAACGTGAAAAAAGACACTATTTAACCATATTTGAAGATTTTACCTTCAAATCATAGAGCGAGGTTTCGTATTATTAAGATCCAAGAAAAGACATATGACAATGTTGTTTCCAATACAAATGATAAAAATCAATGTGCTTTCATTAGAATTAACTAAAATGTTCCTGGTTTTCCGTTTATATAACCGATGGAAGATGTACACGAAAACCGCTCTATTCCGGCTGAAACCTCGATATATGCAATAAAATCAGAACTTCTCCCCCTTTCAATATCTTACTCAGTATTTTAACGAGAAGAAAGAGTTGATTGAAAATGAAGTATTTAAGGTTATTATCTAATCAATTATGTGTTTGCATCATTTTTATCGTATATATATATTAAAACCCATGGACTGAAAATTCACAAAACGTGGAAAACGGCAAAATATTGCCTAATTCGATGATATTTTGTTTAAATCACATGAAGGAAAGGGGATGATGAACGTCAAAATATAGCTAAATTCGATGATATTTCGTACGAAACAAAATGCAAGGAAATTTGCTTAAAATGCAATATTATGCGAAATTCTGAGATATGAAGGCCAAATCACATATCGTGATACTACATGAAATAGTATCGAAATATTGGTATAAATGAATATATTTGCGTAATATCAAACTACATGATTAACCTGAAAAAGTCACTATTTTACCATATTTGAGGATTCTACCTTCAAATCATAGAGCGAGGTTTCGTATTATTTAGTTCCAAGGAAAGACATATGACAATGTTGTTCCCATACAAATGATAAAAAACAATGTGTTTTCATTAGAATTAACTATAATGTTCTTGGTTTTTCCGTTTATATTAACGATGGAAGATGTACATGTAAAACCGCTTTAATCCGGCTTAAACGTCGATATATGCAATAAAAACCGAACTTCTCCCCATTTCAATATCTTACTCAGTATTTTAACGAGAAACAAATAGATGATTGAAAGTTAAGTATTTAAGGTTATTATCTAATCAATTATGTGTTTGCATCATTTTTATCGTATATATATGAATTAATACCCATGGACTGAAAATTCACAAAAACTTGGAAAACGGCAAAATATTGCCTTATTCGATGATATTTTGTTTAAATCACATGAAGGAAAAGGGGATGATAAACGTCAAAATATTGCTAAATTCGATGATTTTTCGTACGAAATAAAATGGAAGAAACTTGCTTAAAATGCAATATTATTCGAAATTCTGAGATTTCAAGGCCAAATCACATATCGTGATACTACATGAAATAGTATCGAAATATTGGTAAAAATGAATATATTTACGTAATATCAAACTACATGAAAATCGTGAAAAAAGTCACTATTTAACCATATTTGAGGATTATAACTTAGAATCATAGAGCGAGGTTTCGTATTATTTAGATCCAAGAAAAGACATATGACAATGTTGTTTCCAATACAAATGATAAAAATCAATGTGTTTTCATTAGAATTAACTAAATGTTCCTGATTTTCCGTTTATATTACTGATGGAAGATGTACACGTAAACCGCTCTATTCCGACTGAAACGTCGATATATGCATATAAACAGAACTTCTCCCCTTTTCAATATCTTACTCAGTATTTTAACGAGAAACAAATAGTTGATTGAAAATGAAGTATTTAAGGTTATTATCTAATCAATTATGTGTTTGCATCATTTTTATCGTATATATAATGAATTAATACCCATAGACTGAAAATTCACAAAAACGTGGAAAAACGGCAAAATATTGCCTAATTCGATGATATTTTGTTTAAATCACATGAAGGAAAAGGAGATGATAAACGTTAAAATATTGCTAATTTCGATGATTTTTTGTACGAAACAAAATGCAAGAAAACTTGCTTAAAATGCAATATTATGCGAAATTCTGAGATTTGAAGGCCAAATCACATATCGTGATACTATATGAAATAGTATCGAAATATTGGTAAAAATGAATATATTTACGTAATATCAAACTACATGAAAAACGTGAAAAAAGTCACTATATAACCATATTTGAGGATTTTAACTTCAAATCATAAAGCGAGGTTTCGTATTATTTAGATCCAAGAAAAGAGATATGACAATGTTGTTTCCAATACAAATGATAAAAAGCAATGTGTTTTCATTAGAAATAACTAAATGTTCTTGATTTTCCGTTTATATTAACGAGGGAAGATGTACACGTAAAACCGCTCTAATCCGGCTGAAACGTCGATATATGCAATAAAACCGAACTTCTTCCCTTTTCAATATCTTACTCAGTATTTTAACGAGAAACAATAGATGATTGAAAGTTAAGTATTTAAGGTTATCTAATCAATTATGTTTTTGCATCATTTTTATCGTATATATATGAATTAATACCCATGGACTGAAAATTTACAAAACGTGGAAAACGGCAAAATATTGCCTAATTCGATGATATTTTGTTTAAATCACATGAAGGAAAAGAGATGATAAATAAAAATTGCTATATTCGATGATTTTTCGTATGAAACAAAATGCAGGAAAACTTGCTTAAAATGCAATATTATGCGAAATTCTGAGATTTCAAGGCCAAATCACATATCGTGATACTACATGAAATAGTATCGAAATATTGGTAAAAATGAATATATTTGCGTAATATCAAACTACATGATTAACGTGAAAAAGTTACTATTTTAACCATATTTGAGGATTTTACCTTCAAATCATAGAGCGAGGTTTCGTATTATTTAGATCCAAGAAAAGACATATGACAATGTTGTTTCCAATACAAATGATAAAAATCAATGTGTTTTCATTAGAATTAACTAAAATGTTCCTGATTTTCCGTTTATATTACCGATTGAAGATGTACCGAAAACCGCTCTATTCCGGCTGAAACGTCGATATATGCAATAAAATCAGAACTTCTCCCCCTTTAAATATCTTACTCAGTATTTTAACGAGAAAGAAAGTTGATTGAAAATGAAGTTTTTAAGGTTATTATCTAATCAATTATGTGTTTGCATCATTTTTATGGTATATATATGAATTAAAACCCATGGACTGAAAATTCACAAAAACGTGGAAAACGGCAAAATATTGCCTAATTCGATGATATTTGTTTAAATCACATGAAGGAAAAATAGATGATAAACATCAAAATATTGCTATATTCGATGATTTTCGTACGAAACAAAATGCAAGAAAACTTGCTTAAAATGCAATATTATGCGAAATTCTGAGATTTCAAGGCCAAATCACATATCGTGATACTATATGAAATAGTATCGAAATATTGGTAAAAATGAATATATTTCGTAATATCAAACTACATGAAAATCGTGAAAAAAGTAACTATTTAACCATATTTGAGGATTTTAACTTAGAATCATAGAGCGAGGTTTCGTATTATTTAGATCCAAGAAAAGACATATGACAATGTTGTTTCCAATACAAATGATAAAATCAATGTGTTTTCATTAGAATTAACTAAAATGTTCCTGATTTTCCGTTTATATTACTGATGGAAGATGTACACGTAAAACCGCTCTATTCCGGCTGAAACGTACAATAAATGCATCAATAAAACAGAACTTCTCCCCTTTTCAATATCTTACTCAGTATTTTAACGAGAAACCAATAGATGATTGAAATTAAGTATTTAAGGTTAATATCTAATCAATTATGTGTTTGCATCATTTTCATCGTATATATATAAATTAATACCCATGGACTGAAAATTCACAAAAACGTGGAAAAACGGCAAAATATTGCCTATATTCGATGATATTTTGTTTTAAATCACATGAAGGAAAAGGGGATGATAAACGTCAAAATATTGCTAAATTCGATGATTTTTCGTACGACAAATGCAAGAAAACTTGCTTAAAATGCAATATTACGCGAAATTCTGAGATTTGAAGGCAATCACATATCGTGATACTACATGTATCGGATATCGGTAAAAATGAATATATTTGCGTACTATCAAACTACATGATTAACGTGAAAAAGTTACTATTTACCATATTTGAGGATTTTTACCTTCAAATCATAGAGCGAGGTTTCGTATTATTTAGATCCAAGAAAAGACATATGACAATGTTGTTTCCAATACAAATGATAAAATCATTGTGTTTTATTGAATTAACTAAAATGTTCCTGATTTTCCGTTTATATTACCGATGGAAGATGTACACGAAAACCGCTCTAATCCGGCTGAAACGTCGATATATGCAATAAAAACCGAACTTCTCCCCTTTTTATATCTTACTCAGTATTTTAACGAGAAACAAATAGATGATTGAAAATGAAGTACTTAAGGTTATTATCTAATCAATTATGTGTTTGCATCATTTTTATCGTATATATATGAATTAATACCAATGGACGGAAAATTCACAAAAACGTGGAAAACGGCAAAATATTGCCTAATTCGATGATATTTTGTTTAAATCACATGAAGATAAACGTTAAAATATTGCTAAATTCGATGATTATTCGTACGAAACGAAATGCAAATAAACTTGCTTAAAATACAATATTATGCGAAATTCTGAGATTTGAAGGCCAACACATATCGTGATACTACATGAAACAGTATCGAAATATTGGTAAAAATGAATATATTTACGTAATATCAAACTACATGAAAAACGTGAAAAAAGTCACTATATAACCATATTTGAGGATTTTAACTTCAAATCATTGAGCGAGGTTTCGTATTATTTAGATCCAGAGAAAAGACATATGACAATGTTGTTTCCAATACAAATGATAAAAATCCATGTGTTTTCATTAGAATTAACTAAAATGTTCTGATTTTCCGCTTATTATTACCGATGGAAGATGTACACGAAAACCGCTCTATCCGGCTGAAACGTCGATATATGCAATAAAATCAGAACTTCTCCCCCTTTCAATATCTTACTCAGTATTTTAACGAGAAAGAAATAGTTGATTGAAAATGAAGTATTTAAGGTTATTTCTAATCAATTATGTGTTTGCATCATTTTTATCGTATATATATGAATTAAAACCCATGGACTGAAAATTCACAAAAACGTGGAAAACGGGAAAATATTGCCTAATTCGATGATATTTTGTTTAAAATCACATGAAGGAAAAGGAGATGATAAACGTCAAATATTGCTATATTCGATGATTTTTCGTACGAAACAAAATGCAAAAAACTTGCTTAAAATGCAATATTATGCGAAATTCTGAGATTTGAAGGCCAAATCACATATCGTGATACTACATGAAATAGTATCGAAATATTGGTAAAAATGAATATATTTACGTAATATCAAACTACATGAAAACGTGAAAAAGTTACTATATAACCATATTTGAGGATTTTAACTTAGAATCATAGAGCGAGGTTTCGTATTATTTAGATCCAGAAAAGACATATGAAAAATGTTGTTTCCAATACAAATGATAAAAGTCAATGTGTTTTCATTAGAATTAACTAAAATGTTCCTGATTTTCCGTTTTATTACAGATTGAAGATGTACACGAAAACCGCTCTATTCCGGCTGAAACGTCGATATATGCAATAAAAACCGAACTTCTCCCCTTTTCATATCTTTCTCAGTATTTTAACGAGAAACAATAGTTGATTGAAAAGAATTATTTAAGGTTATTATCTAATGAATTATGTGTTTGCATCATTTTTATCGTATATATAATGAATTAATACCATAGACTGAAAATTCACAAAAACGTGAAAAAACGGCAAAATATTGCCTAATTCGATGATATTTTGTTTACATCACATGAAGGAAAAGGGATGATAACGTCAAAATATTGCTAAATTCGATGATTTTTCACACGAAACAAAATGCAAGAAACTTGCTTAAAATGCAATATTATACGAAATTCTGAGATTTGAAGGCCAAATCACATCGTGATACTACATGAAACGTATCGAAATATTGGTAAAAATGAATATATTTCGTAATATCAAACTACATGAAAAACGTGAAAAAAGTCACTATATAACCATATTTGAGGATTTTAACTTCAAATCATAGAGCGAGGTTACGCATTATTTTTGATCCAAGAAATACATATGACAATGTTGTTTCCAATACAAATGATAAAAATCAAT
>NC_091190.1:0-81887 GCF_040958095.1 Procambarus clarkii
TTTTCATGTAGTTTGATAATACGTAAATATATTCATTTTACCAATATTTCGATACTATTTCATGTAGTATCACGATATGTGATTTGGCCTTCAAATCTCAGAATGTCGCATAATATTGAATTTTAGTCAAGTTTTCTTGCATTTTGTTTCGTACGAAAAATCATCGAATTTAACAATATTTTGACGTTTATCATCCCCTTTTCCTCTGTGAGATTTAAACAAAATATAATCGAATTAGGCAATATTTTGCCGTTTTTCCACGTTTTTGTGAATTTTTAATTTATGGGTTTTCATTATATATACGATAAAAATGATGCAAACACATAATTGATTAGATAATAACCTTAAATACTTCATTTTCAACTATCTATTTGTTTCTCGTTAAAATACTGAGTAAGATAGTCTTTTCTTGGATCTAAATAATACGAAACCTCGCTCTATGATTTGAAGTTAAAATCCTCAAATATGGTAAAGTAGTGACTTTTTTCACGTTTTTCATGTAGTTTGATAATACGTAAATATATTCATTTTACCAATATTTCGATACTATTTCATGTAGTATCACGATATGTGATTTGGCCTTCAAATCTCAGAATGTCGCATAATATTGCATTTTAAGCAAGTTTCTTGCATTTTGTTTCCAACGAAAAATCATCGAATTTAGCAATATTTTGACGTTTATCATCCCCTTTTCGTCTGGGTGATTTAAACAAAATATAATCGAATTAGGCAATATTTTGCCGTTTTTCCTACTTTTTTTGTGAATTTTCAGTCTATGGTATTAATTCATTATATATACGATAAAAATGATGCAAACACATAATTTATTAGATAATAACCTTAAATACTTCATTTTTAATCATCTATTTGTTTCTCGTTAAAATATTGAAATATTGAAAGATTAATTGTAAGATATTGAAAAGGGGAGATGTTCTGTTTTTATTTTATATATCGACGTTTCATCCGGAATAGAGATGTTTTCGTGTACATCTTCCGTCGGTAATATAAACGGAAAATCAGGAATATTTTAGTTAATTCTAATGAAAACACATTGGTTTTTATCATTTGTATTGGAAACAACATTTTCATATGTCTTTTCTTGGATCTAAATAATCCGAAACCTCGCTCTATGTTTTTGAAGTTAAAATCCTTAAATATGGTTAAATAGTGACTTTTTTTGACGTTTTTCATGTAGTTTGATAATACGTAAATATATTCATTTTACCAATATTTCGATACTATTTCATGTAGTATCACGATAGTGTGATTTTGGCCTTCAAATCTCAGAATGTCCGCATAATATTGAATTTTAAGCAAGTTTTCTTGCATTTTGTTTCGTACGAAAAATCATCGAATTTAGCAATAGTTTTGGACGTTTATCATCCCCCTTTTCCCTTCATATGATTTAAACAAAATATCATCGAATTAGGCAATATTTTGCAGTTTTTCCACGTTTTTGTGAATTTTCAGTCTATTTGTATTAATTCATTAATATACGATAAAATTATGCAAACACATAATTGATTAGATAATAACCTTAAATACTTCATTTTCAACTATCTATTTGTTTCTCGTTAAAATACTGAGGTAAGATATTGGAAAAGGGGAGAAGTTCGGTTTTATTGCATATATCGACGTTTCAGCCGGATTAGAGCGGTTTTACGTGTACATCTTCCATCGGTAATATAAACGGAAAATCAACAACTTTTTTGTTAATTCTAATGAAAACACATTGTTTTTTTATCATTTGTATTGGAAACAACATTGTCATATGTCTTTTCTAGGATCTAAATAATACGAAACCTCGCTCTATGATTTGAAGTTAAAATCCTCAAATATGGTAAAATAGTGACGTTTTTCACGTTTTCATGTAGTTTGATAATACGTAAATATATATATTTTTACCAATATTTCGATACTATTTCATGTAGTATCACGATATGTGATTTGGCCTTCAAATCTCAGAATGTCGCATAATATTGCATTTTAAGCAAGTTTTCTTGCATTTTGTTTCGTACTAAAAATCATCGAATTTAGCAATATTTTGACGTTTACCATCCCCTTTTCCTCTGTGTGATTTAAACAAAATATCATCGAATTAGGCAATATTTTGCCGTTTTTCTTTGTTTTTGTGAATTTTCAGTTTATGGTATATTCATTATATATACGATAAAAATGATGCAAACACATAATTTATTAGATAATAACCTTAAATACTTCATTTTCAATCATCTATTTGTTTCTCGTTAAAATATTGAAATATTGAAAGATTAATTGTAAGATATTGAAAAGGGGAGAAGTTCGGTTTTTATTGTATATATCGACGTTTCATCCGGAATAGAGATGTTTTCGTGTACATCTTCCGTCGGTAATATAAACGGAAAATCAGGAATATTTTAGTTAATTCTAATGAAAACACATTGGTTTTATCATTTGTATTGGAAACAACATTTTCATATGTCTTTTCTTGGATCTAAATAATCCGAAACCTCGCTCTATGTTTTGAAGTTAAAATCCTTAAATATGGTTAAATAGTGACTTTTTTGACGTTTTTCATGTAGTTTGATAATACGTAAATATATTCATTTTTACCAATATTTCGATACTATTTCATGTAGTATCACGATATGTGATTTGGCCTTCAAATCTCAGAATGTCGCATAATATTGAATTTTAGTCAAGTTTTCTTGCATTTTGTTTCGTACGAAAAATCATCGAATTTAACAATATTTTGACGTTTATCATCCCCTTTTCCTCTGTGAGATTTAAACAAAATATAATCGAATTAGGCAATATTTTGCCGTTTTTCCACGTTTTTGTGAATTTTTTAATTTATGGGTTTTCATTATATATACGATAAAAATGATGCAAACACATAATTGATTAGATAATAACCTTAAATACTTCATTTTCAACTATCTATTTGTTTCTCGTTAAAATACTGAGTAAGATAGTCTTTTCTTGGATCTAAATAATACGAAACCTCGCTCTATGATTTGAAGTTAAAATCCTCAAATATGGAAAAGTAGTGACTTTTTTCACGTTTTTCATGTAGTTTGATAATACGTAAATATATTCATTTTACCAATATTTCGATACTATTTCATGTAGTATCACGATATGTGATTTGGCCTTCAAATCTCAGAATGTCGCATAATATTGCATTTTAAGCAAGTTTTCTTGCATTTTGTTTCCAACGAAAAATCATCGAATTTAGCAATATTTTGACGTTTATCATCCCCTTTTCGTCTGGGTGATTTAAACAAAATATAATCGAATTAGGCAATATTTTGCCGTTTTTCCTTCTTTTTTGTGAATTTTCAGTCTATGGGTATTAATTCATTATATATACGATAAAAATGATGCAAACACATAATTTATTAGATAATAACCTTAAATACTTCATTTTAATCATCTATTTGTTTCTCGTTAAAATATTGAAATATTGAAAGATTAATTGTAAGATATTGAAAAGGGGAGATGTTCTGTTTTTATTGTATATATCGACGTTTCATCCGGAATAGAGATGTTTTCGTGTACATCTTCCGTCGGTAATATAAACGGAAAATCAGGAATATTTTAGTTAATTCTAATGAAAACACATTGGTTTTATCATTTGTATTGGAAACAACATTTTCATATGTCTTTTCTTGGATCTAAATAATCCGAAACCTCGCTCTATGTTTTGAAGTTAAAATCCTTAAATATGGTTAAATAGTGACTTTTTTGACGTTTTTCATGTAGTTTGATAATACGTAAATATATTCATTTTTACCAATATTTCGATACTATTTCATGTAGTATCACGATACGTGATTTGGCCTTCAAATCTCAGAATGTCGCATAATATTGAATTTTAAGCAGTTTTCTTGCATTTTGTTTCGTACGAAAAATCATCGAATTTAGCAATATTTTGACGTTTATCATCCCCCTTTTCCTTCATATGATTTAAACAAAATATCATTGAATTAGGCAATATTTTGCAGTTTTTCCACGTTTTTGTTAATTTTCAGTCTATTTGTATTAATTCATTATATATACGATAAAAATTATGCAAACACATAATTGATTAGATAATAACCTTAAATACTTCATTTTCAACTATCTATTTGTTTCTCGTTAAAATACTGAGTAAGATATTGAAAAGGGGAGAAGTTCGGTTTTTATTGCATATATCGACGTTTCAGCCGGATTAGAGCGGTTTTACGTGTACATCTTCCATCGGTAATATAAACGGAAAAATCAACAACTTTTTAGTTAATTCTAATGAAAACACATTGTTTTTTATCATTTGTATTGGAAACAACATTGTCATATGTCTTTTCTAGGATCTAAATAATACGAAACCTCGCTCTATGATTTGAAGTTAAATCCTCAAATATGGTAAAATAGTGACGTTTTTCACGTTTTTCATGTAGTTTGATAATACGTAAATATATTCATTTTTACCAATATTTCGATACTATTTCATGTAGTATCACGATATGTGATTTGGCCTTCAAATCTCAGAATGTCGCATAATATTGCATTTTAAGCAAGTTTTCTTGCATTTTGTTTCGTACTAAAAATCATCGAATTTAGCAATATTTTGACGTTTACCATCCCCTTTTCCTCTGTGTGATTTAAACAAAATATCATCGAATTAGGCAATATTTTGCCGTTTTTCTTTGTTTTTGTGAATTTTCAGTTTATGGTATATTCATTATATATACGATAAAAATGATGCAAACACATAATTTATTAGATAATAACCTTAAATACTTCATTTTCAATCATCTATTTGTTTCTCGTTTAAAATATTGAAATATTGAAAGATTAATTGTAAGATATTGAAAAGGGGAGAAGTTCGGTTTTTATTGTATATATCGACGTTTCATCCGGAATAGAGATGTTTTCGTGTACATCTTCCGTCGGTAATATAAACGGAAAATCAGGAATATTTTAGTTAATTCTAATGAAAACACATTGGTTTTATCATTTGTATTGGAAACAACATTTTCATATGTCTTTTCTTGGATCTAAATAATCCGAAACCTCGCTCTATGTTTTGAAGTTAAAATCCTTAAATATGGTTAAATAGTGACTTTTTTGACGTTTTTCATGTAGTTTGATAATACGTAAATATATTCATTTTTACCAATATTTCGATACTATTTCATGTAGTATCACGATATGTGATTTGGCCTTCAAATCTCAGAATGTCGCATAATATTGAATTTTAGTCAAGTTTTCTTGCATTTTGTTTCGTACGAAAAATCATCGAATTTAACAATATTTTGACGTTTATCATCCCCTTTTCCTCTGTGAGATTTAAACAAAATATAATCGAATTAGGCAATATTTTGCCGTTTTTCCACGTTTTTGTGAATTTTTAATTTATGGGTTTTCATTATATATACGATAAAAATGATGCAAACACATAATTGATTAGATAATAACCTTAAATACTTCATTTTCAACTATCTATTTGTTTCTCGTTAAAATACTGAGTAAGATAGTCTTTTCTTGGATCTAAATAATACGAAACCTCGCTCTATGATTTGAAGTTAAAATCCTCAAATATGGTAAAGTAGTGACTTTTTTCACGTTTTTCATGTAGTTTGATAATACGTAAATATATTCATTTTACCAATATTTCGATACTATTTCATGTAGTATCACGATATGTGATTTGGCCTTCAAATCTCAGAATGTCGCATAATATTGCATTTTAAGCAAGTTTTCTTGCATTTTGTTTCCAACGAAAAATCATCGAATTTAGCAATATTTTGACGTTTATCATCCCCTTTTCGTCTGGGTGATTTAAACAAAATATAATCGAATTAGGCAATATTTTGCCGTTTTTCCTTCTTTTTTGTGAATTTTCAGTCTATGGGTATTAATTCATTATATATACGATAAAAATGATGCAAACACATAATTTATTAGATAATAACCTTAAATACTTCATTTTTAATCATCTATTTGTTTCTCGTTAAAATATTGAAATATTGAAAGATTAATTGTAAGATATTGAAAAGGGGAGATGTTCTGTTTTTATTGTATATATCGACGTTTCATCCGGAATAGAGATGTTTTCGTGTACATCTTCCGTCGGTAATATAAACGGAAAATCAGGAATATTTTAGTTAATTCTAATGAAAACACATTGGTTTTATCATTTGTATTGGAAACAACATTTTCATATGTCTTTTCTTGGATCTAAATAATCCGAAACCTCGCTCTATGTTTTGAAGTTAAAATCCTTAAATATGGTTAAATAGTGACTTTTTTGACGTTTTTCATGTAGTTTGATAATACGTAAATATATTCATTTTTACCAATATTTCGATACTATTTCATGTAGTATCACGATATGTGATTTGGCCTTCAAATCTCAGAATGTCGCATAATATTGAATTTTAAGCAAGTTTTCTTGCATTTTGTTTCGTACGAAAAATCATCGAATTTAGCAATATTTTGACGTTTATCATCCCCCTTTTCCTTCATATGATTTAAACAAAATATCATCGAATTAGGCAATATTTTGCAGTTTTTCCACGTTTTTGTGAATTTTCAGTCTATTTGTATTAATTCATTATATATACGATAAAAATTATGCAAACACATAATTGATTAGATAATAACCTTAAATACTTCATTTTCAACTATCTATTTGTTTCTCGTTAAAATACTGAGTAAGATATTGAAAAGGGGAGAAGTTCGGTTTTTATTGCATATATCGACGTTTCAGCCGGATTAGAGCGGTTTTACGTGTACATCTTCCATCGGTAATATAAACGGAAAATCAACAACTTTTTAGTTAATTCTAATGAAAACACATTGTTTTTTATCATTTGTATTGGAAACAACATTGTCATATGTCTTTTCTAGGAT
Organism: Procambarus clarkii; assembly: GCF_040958095.1. Classification (NCBI taxonomy): domain Eukaryota; kingdom Metazoa; phylum Arthropoda; class Malacostraca; order Decapoda; family Cambaridae; genus Procambarus; species Procambarus clarkii. The sequence goes on from NC_091190.1 coordinate 6,877, forward strand.
CTAAATAATACGAAACCTCGCTCTATGATTTGAAGTTAAAATCCTCAAATATGGTAAAATAGTGACGTTTTTCACGTTTTTCATGTAGTTTGATAATACGTAAATATATTCATTTTTACCAATATTTCGATACTATTTCATGTAGTATCACGATATGTGATTTGGCCTTCAAATCTCAGAATGTCGCATAATATTGCATTTTAAGCAAGTTTTCTTGCATTTTGTTTCGTACTAAAAATCATCGAATTTAGCAATATTTTGACGTTTACCATCCCCTTTTCCTCTGTGTGATTTAACAAAATATCATCGAATTAGGCAATATTTTGCCGTTTTTCTTTGTTTTTGTGAATTTTCAGTTTATGGTATATTCATTATATATACGATAAAAATGATGCAAACACATAATTTATTAGATAATAACCTTAAATACTTCATTTTCAATCATCTATTTGTTTCTCGTTAAAATATTGAAATATTGAAAGATTAATTGTAAGATATTGAAAAGGGGAGAAGTTCGGTTTTTATTGTATATATCGACGTTTCATCCGGAATAGAGATGTTTTCGTGTACATCTTCCGTCGGTAATATAAACGGAAAATCAGGAATATTTTAGTTAATTCTAATGAAAACACATTGGTTTTATCATTTGTATTGGAAACAACATTTTCATATGTCTTTTCTTGGATCTAAATAATCCGAAACCTCGCTCTATGTTTTGAAGTTAAAATCCTTAAATATGGTTAAATAGTGACTTTTTTGACGTTTTTCATGTAGTTTGATAATACGTAAATATATTCATTTTTACCAATATTTCGATACTATTTCATGTAGTATCACGATATGTGATTTGGCCTTCAAATCTCAGAATGTCGCATAATATTGAATTTTAGTCCAGTTTTCTTGCATTTTGTTTCGTACGAAAAATCATCGAATTTAACAATATTTTGACGTTTATCATCCCCTTTTCCTCTGTGAGATTTAAACAAAATATAATCGAATTAGGCAATATTTTGCCGTTTTTCCACGTTTTTGTGAATTTTTAATTTATGGGTTTTCATTATATATACGATAAAAATGATGCAAACACATAATTGATTAGATAATAACCTTAAATACTTCATTTTCAACTATCTATTTGTTTCTCGTTAAAATACTGAGTAAGATAGTCTTTTCTTGGATCTAAATAATACGAAACCTCGCTCTATGATTTGAAGTTAAAATCCTCAAATATGGTAAAGTAGTGACTTTTTTCACGTTTTTCATGTAGTTTGATAATACGTAAATATATTCATTTTACCAATATTTCGATACTATTTCATGTAGTATCACGATATGTGATTTGGCCTTTAAATCTCAGAATGTCGCATAATATTGCATTTTAAGCAAGTTTTCTTGCATTTTGTTTCCAACGAAAAATCATCGAATTTAGCAATATTTTGACGTTTATCATCCCCTTTTCGTCTGGGTGATTTAAACAAAATATAATCGAATTAGGCAATATTTTGCCGTTTTTCCTTCTTTTTTGTGAATTTTCAGTCTATGGGTATTAATTCATTATATATACGATAAAAATGATGCAAACACATAATTTATTAGATAATAACCTTAAATACTTCATTTTTAATCATCTATTTGTTTCTCGTTAAAATATTGAAATATTGAAAGATTAATTGTAAGATATTGAAAAGGGGAGATGTTCTGTTTTTATTGTATATATCGACGTTTCATCCGGAATAGAGATGTTTTCGTGTACATCTTCCGTCGGTAATATAAACGGAAAATCAGGAATATTTTAGTTAATTCTAATGAAAACACATTGGTTTTATCATTTGTATTGGAAACAACATTTTCATATGTCTTTTCTTGGATCTAAATAATCCGAAACCTCGCTCTATGTTTTGAAGTTAAAATCCTTAAATATGGTTAAATAGTGACTTTTTTGACGTTTTTCATGTAGTTTGATAATACGTAAATATATTCATTTTTACCAATATTTCGATACTATTTCATGTAGTATCACGATATGTGATTTGGCCTTCAAATCTCAGAATGTCGCATAATATTGAATTTTAAGCAAGTTTTCTTGCATTTTGTTTCGTACGAAAAATCATCGAATTTAGCAATATTTTGACGTTTATCATCCCCCTTTTCCTTCATATGATTTAAACAAAATATCATCGAATTAGGCAATATTTTGCAGTTTTTCCACGTTTTTGTGAATTTTCAGTCTATTTGTATTAATTCATTATATATACGATAAAAATTATGCAAACACATAATTGATTAGATAATAACCTTAAATACTTCATTTTCAACTATCTATTTGTTTCTCGTTAAAATACTGAGTAAGATATTGAAAAGGGGAGAAGTTCGGTTTTTATTGCATATATCGACGTTTCAGCCGGATTAGAGCGGTTTTACGTGTACATCTTCCATCGGTAATATAAACGGAAAATCAACAACTTTTTAGTTAATTCTAATGAAAACACATTGTTTTTTATCATTTGTATTGGAAACAACATTGTCATATGTCTTTTCTAGGATCTAAATAATACGAAACCTCGCTCTATGATTTGAAGTTAAAATCCTCAAATATGGTAAAATAGTGACGTTTTTCACGTTTTTCATGTAGTTTGATAATACGTAAATATATTCATTTTTACCAATATTTCGATACTATTTCATGTAGTATCACGATATGTGATTTGGCCTTCAAATCTCAGAATGTCGCATAATATTGCATTTTAAGCAAGTTTTCTTGCATTTTGTTTCGTACTAAAAATCATCGAATTTAGCAATATTTTGACGTTTACCATCCCCTTTTCCTCTGTGTGATTTAAACAAAATATCATCGAATTAGGCAATATTTTGCCGTTTTTCTTTGTTTTTGTGAATTTTCAGTTTATGGTATATTCATTATATATACGATAAAAATGATGCAAACACATAATTTATTAGATAATAACCTTAAATACTTCATTTTCAATCATCTATTTGTTTCTCGTTAAAATATTGAAATATTGAAAGATTAATTGTAAGATATTGAAAAGGGGAGAAGTTCGGTTTTTATTGTATATATCGACGTTTCATCCGGAATAGAGATGTTTTCGTGTACATCTTCCGTCGGTAATATAAACGGAAAATCAGGAATATTTTAGTTAATTCTAATGAAAACACATTGGTTTTATCATTTGTATTGGAAACAACATTTTCATATGTCTTTTCTTGGATCTAAATAATCCGAAACCTCGCTCTATGTTTTGAAGTTAAAATCCTTAAATATGGTTAAATAGTGACTTTTTTGACGTTTTTCATGTAGTTTGATAATACGTAAATATATTCATTTTTACCAATATTTCGATACTATTTCATGTAGTATCACGATATGTGATTTGGCCTTCAAATCTCAGAATGTCGCATAATATTGAATTTTAGTCAAGTTTTCTTGCATTTTGTTTCGTACGAAAAATCATCGAATTTAACAATATTTTGACGTTTATCATCCCCTTTTCCTCTGTGAGATTTAAACAAAATATAATCGAATTAGGCAATATTTTGCCGTTTTTCCACGTTTTTGTGAATTTTTAATTTATGGGTTTTCATTATATATACGATAAAAATGATGCAAACACATAATTGATTAGATAATAACCTTAAATACTTCATTTTCAACTATCTATTTGTTTCTCGTTAAAATACTGAGTAAGATAGTCTTTTCTTGGATCTAAATAATACGAAACCTCGCTCTATGATTTGAAGTTAAAATCCTCAAATATGGTAAAGTAGTGACTTTTTTCACGTTTTTCATGTAGTTTGATAATACGTAAATATATTCATTTTACCAATATTTCGATACTATTTCATGTAGTATCACGATATGTGATTTGGCCTTCAAATCTCAGAATGTCGCATAATATTGCATTTTAAGCAAGTTTTCTTGCATTTTGTTTCCAACGAAAAATCATCGAATTTAGCAATATTTTGACGTTTATCATCCCCTTTTCGTCTGGGTGATTTAAACAAAATATAATCGAATTAGGCAATATTTTGCCGTTTTTCCTTCTTTTTTGTGAATTTTCAGTCTATGGGTATTAATTCATTATATATACGATAAAAATGATGCAAACACATAATTTATTAGATAATAACCTTAAATACTTCATTTTTAATCATCTATTTGTTTCTCGTTAAAATATTGAAATATTGAAAGATTAATTGTAAGATATTGAAAAGGGGAGATGTTCTGTTTTTATTGTATATATCGACGTTTCATCCGGAATAGAGATGTTTTCGTGTACATCTTCCGTCGGTAATATAAACGGAAAATCAGGAATATTTTAGTTAATTCTAATGAAAACACATTGGTTTTATCATTTGTATTGGAAACAACATTTTCATATGTCTTTTCTTGGATCTAAATAATCCGAAACCTCGCTCTATGTTTTGAAGTTAAAATCCTTAAATATGGTTAAATAGTGACTTTTTTGACGTTTTTCATGTAGTTTGATAATACGTAAATATATTCATTTTTACCAATATTTCGATACTATTTCATGTAGTATCACGATATGTGATTTGGCCTTCAAATCTCAGAATGTCGCATAATATTGAATTTTAAGCAAGTTTTCTTGCATTTTGTTTCGTACGAAAAATCATCGAATTTAGCAATATTTTGACGTTTATCATCCCCCTTTTCCTTCATATGATTTAAACAAAATATCATCGAATTAGGCAATATTTTGCAGTTTTTCCACGTTTTTGTGAATTTTCAGTCTATTTGTATTAATTCATTATATATACGATAAAAATTATGCAAACACATAATTGATTAGATAATAACCTTAAATACTTCATTTTCAACTATCTATTTGTTTCTCGTTAAAATACTGAGTAAGATATTGAAAAGGGGAGAAGTTCGGTTTTTATTGCATATATCGACGTTTCAGCCGGATTAGAGCGGTTTTACGTGTACATCTTCCATCGGTAATATAAACGGAAAATCAACAACTTTTTAGTTAATTCTAATGAAAACACATTGTTTTTTATCATTTGTATTGGAAACAACATTGTCATATGTCTTTTCTAGGATCTAAATAATACGAAACCTCGCTCTATGATTTGAAGTTAAAATCCTCAAATATGGTAAAATAGTGACGTTTTTCACGTTTTTCATGTAGTTTGATAATACGTAAATATATTCATTTTTACCAATATTTCGATACTATTTCATGTAGTATCACGATATGTGATTTGGCCTTCAAATCTCAGAATGTCGCATAATATTGCATTTTAAGCAAGTTTTCTTGCATTTTGTTTCGTACTAAAAATCATCGAATTTAGCAATATTTTGACGTTTACCATCCCCTTTTCCTCTGTGTGATTTAAACAAAATATCATCGAATTAGGCAATATTTTGCCGTTTTTCTTTGTTTTTGTGAATTTTCAGTTTATGGTATATTCATTATATATACGATAAAAATGATGCAAACACATAATTTATTAGATAATAACCTTAAATACTTCATTTTCAATCATCTATTTGTTTCTCGTTAAAATATTGAAATATTGAAAGATTAATTGTAAGATATTGAAAAGGGGAGAAGTTCGGTTTTTATTGTATATATCGACGTTTCATCCGGAATAGAGATGTTTTCGTGTACATCTTCCGTCGGTAATATAAACGGAAAATCAGGAATATTTTAGTTAATTCTAATGAAAACACATTGGTTTTATCATTTGTATTGGAAACAACATTTTCATATGTCTTTTCTTGGATCTAAATAATCCGAAACCTCGCTCTATGTTTTGAAGTTAAAATCCTTAAATATGGTTAAATAGTGACTTTTTTGACGTTTTTCATGTAGTTTGATAATACGTAAATATATTCATTTTTACCAATATTTCGATACTATTTCATGTAGTATCACGATATGTGATTTGGCCTTCAAATCTCAGAATGTCGCATAATATTGAATTTTAGTCAAGTTTTCTTGCATTTTGTTTCGTACGAAAAATCATCGAATTTAACAATATTTTGACGTTTATCATCCCCTTTTCCTCTGTGAGATTTAAACAAAATATAATCGAATTAGGCAATATTTTGCCGTTTTTCCACGTTTTTGTGAATTTTTAATTTATGGGTTTTCATTATATATACGATAAAAATGATGCAAACACATAATTGATTAGATAATAACCTTAAATACTTCATTTTCAACTATCTATTTGTTTCTCGTTAAAATACTGAGTAAGATAGTCTTTTCTTGGATCTAAATAATACGAAACCTCGCTCTATGATTTGAAGTTAAAATCCTCAAATATGGTAAAGTAGTGACTTTTTTCACGTTTTTCATGTAGTTTGATAATACGTAAATATATTCATTTTACCAATATTTCGATACTATTTCATGTAGTATCACGATATGTGATTTGGCCTTCAAATCTCAGAATGTCGCATAATATTGCATTTTAAGCAAGTTTTCTTGCATTTTGTTTCCAACGAAAAATCATCGAATTTAGCAATATTTTGACGTTTATCATCCCCTTTTCGTCTGGGTGATTTAAACAAAATATAATCGAATTAGGCAATATTTTGCCGTTTTTCCTTCTTTTTTGTGAATTTTCAGTCTATGGGTATTAATTCATTATATATACGATAAAAATGATGCAAACACATAATTTATTAGATAATAACCTTAAATACTTCATTTTTAATCATCTATTTGTTTCTCGTTAAAATATTGAAATATTGAAAGATTAATTGTAAGATATTGAAAAGGGGAGATGTTCTGTTTTTATTGTATATATCGACGTTTCATCCGGAATAGAGATGTTTTCGTGTACATCTTCCGTCGGTAATATAAACGGAAAATCAGGAATATTTTAGTTAATTCTAATGAAAACACATTGGTTTTATCATTTGTATTGGAAACAACATTTTCATATGTCTTTTCTTGGATCTAAATAATCCGAAACCTCGCTCTATGTTTTGAAGTTAAAATCCTTAAATATGGTTAAATAGTGACTTTTTTGACGTTTTTCATGTAGTTTGATAATACGTAAATATATTCATTTTTACCAATATTTCGATACTATTTCATGTAGTATCACGATATGTGATTTGGCCTTCAAATCTCAGAATGTCGCATAATATTGAATTTTAAGCAAGTTTTCTTGCATTTTGTTTCGTACGAAAAATCATCGAATTTAGCAATATTTTGACGTTTATCATCCCCCTTTTCCTTCATATGATTTAAACAAAATATCATCGAATTAGGCAATATTTTGCAGTTTTTCCACGTTTTTGTGAATTTTCAGTCTATTTGTATTAATTCATTATATATACGATAAAAATTATGCAAACACATAATTGATTAGATAATAACCTTAAATACTTCATTTTCAACTATCTATTTGTTTCTCGTTAAAATACTGAGTAAGATATTGAAAAGGGGAGAAGTTCGGTTTTTATTGCATATATCGACGTTTCAGCCGGATTAGAGCGGTTTTACGTGTACATCTTCCATCGGTAATATAAACGGAAAATCAACAACTTTTTAGTTAATTCTAATGAAAACACATTGTTTTTTATCATTTGTATTGGAAACAACATTGTCATATGTCTTTTCTAGGATCTAAATAATACGAAACCTCGCTCTATGATTTGAAGTTAAAATCCTCAAATATGGTAAAATAGTGACGTTTTTCACGTTTTTCATGTAGTTTGATAATACGTAAATATATTCATTTTTACCAATATTTCGATACTATTTCATGTAGTATCACGATATGTGATTTGGCCTTCAAATCTCAGAATGTCGCATAATATTGCATTTTAAGCAAGTTTTCTTGCATTTTGTTTCGTACTAAAAATCATCGAATTTAGCAATATTTTGACGTTTACCATCCCCTTTTCCTCTGTGTGATTTAAACAAAATATCATCGAATTAGGCAATATTTTGCCGTTTTTCTTTGTTTTTGTGAATTTTCAGTTTATGGTATATTCATTATATATACGATAAAAATGATGCAAACACATAATTTATTAGATAATAACCTTAAATACTTCATTTTCAATCATCTATTTGTTTCTCGTTAAAATATTGAAATATTGAAAGATTAATTGTAAGATATTGAAAAGGGGAGAAGTTCGGTTTTTATTGTATATATCGACGTTTCATCCGGAATAGAGATGTTTTCGTGTACATCTTCCGTCGGTAATATAAACGGAAAATCAGGAATATTTTAGTTAATTCTAATGAAAACACATTGGTTTTATCATTTGTATTGGAAACAACATTTTCATATGTCTTTTCTTGGATCTAAATAATCCGAAACCTCGCTCTATGTTTTGAAGTTAAAATCCTTAAATATGGTTAAATAGTGACTTTTTTGACGTTTTTCATGTAGTTTGATAATACGTAAATATATTCATTTTTACCAATATTTCGATACTATTTCATGTAGTATCACGATATGTGATTTGGCCTTCAAATCTCAGAATGTCGCATAATATTGAATTTTAGTCAAGTTTTCTTGCATTTTGTTTCGTACGAAAAATCATCGAATTTAACAATATTTTGACGTTTATCATCCCCTTTTCCTCTGTGAGATTTAAACAAAATATAATCGAATTAGGCAATATTTTGCCGTTTTTCCACGTTTTTGTGAATTTTTAATTTATGGGTTTTCATTATATATACGATAAAAATGATGCAAACACATAATTGATTAGATAATAACCTTAAATACTTCATTTTCAACTATCTATTTGTTTCTCGTTAAAATACTGAGTAAGATAGTCTTTTCTTGGATCTAAATAATACGAAACCTCGCTCTATGATTTGAAGTTAAAATCCTCAAATATGGTAAAGTAGTGACTTTTTTCACGTTTTTCATGTAGTTTGATAATACGTAAATATATTCATTTTACCAATATTTCGATACTATTTCATGTAGTATCACGATATGTGATTTGGCCTTCAAATCTCAGAATGTCGCATAATATTGCATTTTAAGCAAGTTTTCTTGCATTTTGTTTCCAACGAAAAATCATCGAATTTAGCAATATTTTGACGTTTATCATCCCCTTTTCGTCTGGGTGATTTAAACAAAATATAATCGAATTAGGCAATATTTTGCCGTTTTTCCTTCTTTTTTGTGAATTTTCAGTCTATGGGTATTAATTCATTATATATACGATAAAAATGATGCAAACACATAATTTATTAGATAATAACCTTAAATACTTCATTTTTAATCATCTATTTGTTTCTCGTTAAAATATTGAAATATTGAAAGATTAATTGTAAGATATTGAAAAGGGGAGATGTTCTGTTTTTATTGTATATATCGACGTTTCATCCGGAATAGAGATGTTTTCGTGTACATCTTCCGTCGGTAATATAAACGGAAAATCAGGAATATTTTAGTTAATTCTAATGAAAACACATTGGTTTTATCATTTGTATTGGAAACAACATTTTCATATGTCTTTTCTTGGATCTAAATAATCCGAAACCTCGCTCTATGTTTTGAAGTTAAAATCCTTAAATATGGTTAAATAGTGACTTTTTTGACGTTTTTCATGTAGTTTGATAATACGTAAATATATTCATTTTTACCAATATTTCGATACTATTTCATGTAGTATCACGATATGTGATTTGGCCTTCAAATCTCAGAATGTCGCATAATATTGAATTTTAAGCAAGTTTTCTTGCATTTTGTTTCGTACGAAAAATCATCGAATTTAGCAATATTTTGACGTTTATCATCCCCCTTTTCCTTCATATGATTTAAACAAAATATCATCGAATTAGGCAATATTTTGCAGTTTTTCCACGTTTTTGTGAATTTTCAGTCTATTTGTATTAATTCATTATATATACGATAAAAATTATGCAAACACATAATTGATTAGATAATAACCTTAAATACTTCATTTTCAACTATCTATTTGTTTCTCGTTAAAATACTGAGTAAGATATTGAAAAGGGGAGAAGTTCGGTTTTTATTGCATATATCGACGTTTCAGCCGGATTAGAGCGGTTTTACGTGTACATCTTCCATCGGTAATATAAACGGAAAATCAACAACTTTTTAGTTAATTCTAATGAAAACACATTGTTTTTTATCATTTGTATTGGAAACAACATTGTCATATGTCTTTTCTAGGATCTAAATAATACGAAACCTCGCTCTATGATTTGAAGTTAAAATCCTCAAATATGGTAAAATAGTGACGTTTTTCACGTTTTTCATGTAGTTTGATAATACGTAAATATATTCATTTTTACCAATATTTCGATACTATTTCATGTAGTATCACGATATGTGATTTGGCCTTCAAATCTCAGAATGTCGCATAATATTGCATTTTAAGCAAGTTTTCTTGCATTTTGTTTCGTACTAAAAATCATCGAATTTAGCAATATTTTGACGTTTACCATCCCCTTTTCCTCTGTGTGATTTAAACAAAATATCATCGAATTAGGCAATATTTTGCCGTTTTTCTTTGTTTTTGTGAATTTTCAGTTTATGGTATATTCATTATATATACGATAAAAATGATGCAAACACATAATTTATTAGATAATAACCTTAAATACTTCATTTTCAATCATCTATTTGTTTCTCGTTAAAATATTGAAATATTGAAAGATTAATTGTAAGATATTGAAAAGGGGAGAAGTTCGGTTTTTATTGTATATATCGACGTTTCATCCGGAATAGAGATGTTTTCGTGTACATCTTCCGTCGGTAATATAAACGGAAAATCAGGAATATTTTAGTTAATTCTAATGAAAACACATTGGTTTTATCATTTGTATTGGAAACAACATTTTCATATGTCTTTTCTTGGATCTAAATAATCCGAAACCTCGCTCTATGTTTTGAAGTTAAAATCCTTAAATATGGTTAAATAGTGACTTTTTTGACGTTTTTCATGTAGTTTGATAATACGTAAATATATTCATTTTTACCAATATTTCGATACTATTTCATGTAGTATCACGATATGTGATTTGGCCTTCAAATCTCAGAATGTCGCATAATATTGAATTTTAGTCAAGTTTTCTTGCATTTTGTTTCGTACGAAAAATCATCGAATTTAACAATATTTTGACGTTTATCATCCCCTTTTCCTCTGTGAGATTTAAACAAAATATAATCGAATTAGGCAATATTTTGCCGTTTTTCCACGTTTTTGTGAATTTTTAATTTATGGGTTTTCATTATATATACGATAAAAATGATGCAAACACATAATTGATTAGATAATAACCTTAAATACTTCATTTTCAACTATCTATTTGTTTCTCGTTAAAATACTGAGTAAGATAGTCTTTTCTTGGATCTAAATAATACGAAACCTCGCTCTATGATTTGAAGTTAAAATCCTCAAATATGGTAAAGTAGTGACTTTTTTCACGTTTTTCATGTAGTTTGATAATACGTAAATATATTCATTTTACCAATATTTCGATACTATTTCATGTAGTATCACGATATGTGATTTGGCCTTCAAATCTCAGAATGTCGCATAATATTGCATTTTAAGCAAGTTTTCTTGCATTTTGTTTCCAACGAAAAATCATCGAATTTAGCAATATTTTGACGTTTATCATCCCCTTTTCGTCTGGGTGATTTAAACAAAATATAATCGAATTAGGCAATATTTTGCCGTTTTTCCTTCTTTTTTGTGAATTTTCAGTCTATGGGTATTAATTCATTATATATACGATAAAAATGATGCAAACACATAATTTATTAGATAATAACCTTAAATACTTCATTTTTAATCATCTATTTGTTTCTCGTTAAAATATTGAAATATTGAAAGATTAATTGTAAGATATTGAAAAGGGGAGATGTTCTGTTTTTATTGTATATATCGACGTTTCATCCGGAATAGAGATGTTTTCGTGTACATCTTCCGTCGGTAATATAAACGGAAAATCAGGAATATTTTAGTTAATTCTAATGAAAACACATTGGTTTTATCATTTGTATTGGAAACAACATTTTCATATGTCTTTTCTTGGATCTAAATAATCCGAAACCTCGCTCTATGTTTTGAAGTTAAAATCCTTAAATATGGTTAAATAGTGACTTTTTTGACGTTTTTCATGTAGTTTGATAATACGTAAATATATTCATTTTTACCAATATTTCGATACTATTTCATGTAGTATCACGATATGTGATTTGGCCTTCAAATCTCAGAATGTCGCATAATATTGAATTTTAAGCAAGTTTTCTTGCATTTTGTTTCGTACGAAAAATCATCGAATTTAGCAATATTTTGACGTTTATCATCCCCCTTTTCCTTCATATGATTTAAACAAAATATCATCGAATTAGGCAATATTTTGCAGTTTTTCCACGTTTTTGTGAATTTTCAGTCTATTTGTATTAATTCATTATATATACGATAAAAATTATGCAAACACATAATTGATTAGATAATAACCTTAAATACTTCATTTTCAACTATCTATTTGTTTCTCGTTAAAATACTGAGTAAGATATTGAAAAGGGGAGAAGTTCGGTTTTTATTGCATATATCGACGTTTCAGCCGGATTAGAGCGGTTTTACGTGTACATCTTCCATCGGTAATATAAACGGAAAATCAACAACTTTTTAGTTAATTCTAATGAAAACACATTGTTTTTTATCATTTGTATTGGAAACAACATTGTCATATGTCTTTTCTAGGATCTAAATAATACGAAACCTCGCTCTATGATTTGAAGTTAAAATCCTCAAATATGGTAAAATAGTGACGTTTTTCACGTTTTTCATGTAGTTTGATAATACGTAAATATATTCATTTTTACCAATATTTCGATACTATTTCATGTAGTATCACGATATGTGATTTGGCCTTCAAATCTCAGAATGTCGCATAATATTGCATTTTAAGCAAGTTTTCTTGCATTTTGTTTCGTACTAAAAATCATCGAATTTAGCAATATTTTGACGTTTACCATCCCCTTTTCCTCTGTGTGATTTAAACAAAATATCATCGAATTAGGCAATATTTTGCCGTTTTTCTTTGTTTTTGTGAATTTTCAGTTTATGGTATATTCATTATATATACGATAAAAATGATGCAAACACATAATTTATTAGATAATAACCTTAAATACTTCATTTTCAATCATCTATTTGTTTCTCGTTAAAATATTGAAATATTGAAAGATTAATTGTAAGATATTGAAAAGGGGAGAAGTTCGGTTTTTATTGTATATATCGACGTTTCATCCGGAATAGAGATGTTTTCGTGTACATCTTCCGTCGGTAATATAAACGGAAAATCAGGAATATTTTAGTTAATTCTAATGAAAACACATTGGTTTTATCATTTGTATTGGAAACAACATTTTCATATGTCTTTTCTTGGATCTAAATAATCCGAAACCTCGCTCTATGTTTTGAAGTTAAAATCCTTAAATATGGTTAAATAGTGACTTTTTTGACGTTTTTCATGTAGTTTGATAATACGTAAATATATTCATTTTTACCAATATTTCGATACTATTTCATGTAGTATCACGATATGTGATTTGGCCTTCAAATCTCAGAATGTCGCATAATATTGAATTTTAGTCAAGTTTTCTTGCATTTTGTTTCGTACGAAAAATCATCGAATTTAACAATATTTTGACGTTTATCATCCCCTTTTCCTCTGTGAGATTTAAACAAAATATAATCGAATTAGGCAATATTTTGCCGTTTTTCCACGTTTTTGTGAATTTTTAATTTATGGGTTTTCATTATATATACGATAAAAATGATGCAAACACATAATTGATTAGATAATAACCTTAAATACTTCATTTTCAACTATCTATTTGTTTCTCGTTAAAATACTGAGTAAGATAGTCTTTTCTTGGATCTAAATAATACGAAACCTCGCTCTATGATTTGAAGTTAAAATCCTCAAATATGGTAAAGTAGTGACTTTTTTCACGTTTTTCATGTAGTTTGATAATACGTAAATATATTCATTTTACCAATATTTCGATACTATTTCATGTAGTATCACGATATGTGATTTGGCCTTCAAATCTCAGAATGTCGCATAATATTGCATTTTAAGCAAGTTTTCTTGCATTTTGTTTCCAACGAAAAATCATCGAATTTAGCAATATTTTGACGTTTATCATCCCCTTTTCGTCTGGGTGATTTAAACAAAATATAATCGAATTAGGCAATATTTTGCCGTTTTTCCTTCTTTTTTGTGAATTTTCAGTCTATGGGTATTAATTCATTATATATACGATAAAAATGATGCAAACACATAATTTATTAGATAATAACCTTAAATACTTCATTTTTAATCATCTATTTGTTTCTCGTTAAAATATTGAAATATTGAAAGATTAATTGTAAGATATTGAAAAGGGGAGATGTTCTGTTTTTATTGTATATATCGACGTTTCATCCGGAATAGAGATGTTTTCGTGTACATCTTCCGTCGGTAATATAAACGGAAAATCAGGAATATTTTAGTTAATTCTAATGAAAACACATTGGTTTTATCATTTGTATTGGAAACAACATTTTCATATGTCTTTTCTTGGATCTAAATAATCCGAAACCTCGCTCTATGTTTTGAAGTTAAAATCCTTAAATATGGTTAAATAGTGACTTTTTTGACGTTTTTCATGTAGTTTGATAATACGTAAATATATTCATTTTTACCAATATTTCGATACTATTTCATGTAGTATCACGATATGTGATTTGGCCTTCAAATCTCAGAATGTCGCATAATATTGAATTTTAAGCAAGTTTTCTTGCATTTTGTTTCGTACGAAAAATCATCGAATTTAGCAATATTTTGACGTTTATCATCCCCCTTTTCCTTCATATGATTTAAACAAAATATCATCGAATTAGGCAATATTTTGCAGTTTTTCCACGTTTTTGTGAATTTTCAGTCTATTTGTATTAATTCATTATATATACGATAAAAATTATGCAAACACATAATTGATTAGATAATAACCTTAAATACTTCATTTTCAACTATCTATTTGTTTCTCGTTAAAATACTGAGTAAGATATTGAAAAGGGGAGAAGTTCGGTTTTTATTGCATATATCGACGTTTCAGCCGGATTAGAGCGGTTTTACGTGTACATCTTCCATCGGTAATATAAACGGAAAATCAACAACTTTTTAGTTAATTCTAATGAAAACACATTGTTTTTTATCATTTGTATTGGAAACAACATTGTCATATGTCTTTTCTAGGATCTAAATAATACGAAACCTCGCTCTATGATTTGAAGTTAAAATCCTCAAATATGGTAAAATAGTGACGTTTTTCACGTTTTTCATGTAGTTTGATAATACGTAAATATATTCATTTTTACCAATATTTCGATACTATTTCATGTAGTATCACGATATGTGATTTGGCCTTCAAATCTCAGAATGTCGCATAATATTGCATTTTAAGCAAGTTTTCTTGCATTTTGTTTCGTACTAAAAATCATCGAATTTAGCAATATTTTGACGTTTACCATCCCCTTTTCCTCTGTGTGATTTAAACAAAATATCATCGAATTAGGCAATATTTTGCCGTTTTTCTTTGTTTTTGTGAATTTTCAGTTTATGGTATATTCATTATATATACGATAAAAATGATGCAAACACATAATTTATTAGATAATAACCTTAAATACTTCATTTTCAATCATCTATTTGTTTCTCGTTAAAATATTGAAATATTGAAAGATTAATTGTAAGATATTGAAAAGGGGAGAAGTTCGGTTTTTATTGTATATATCGACGTTTCATCCGGAATAGAGATGTTTTCGTGTACATCTTCCGTCGGTAATATAAACGGAAAATCAGGAATATTTTAGTTAATTCTAATGAAAACACATTGGTTTTATCATTTGTATTGGAAACAACATTTTCATATGTCTTTTCTTGGATCTAAATAATCCGAAACCTCGCTCTATGTTTTGAAGTTAAAATCCTTAAATATGGTTAAATAGTGACTTTTTTGACGTTTTTCATGTAGTTTGATAATACGTAAATATATTAATTTTTACCAATATTTCGATACTATTTCATGTAGTATCACGATATGTGATTTGGCCTTCAAATCCCAGAATGTCGCATAATATTGAATTTTAGTCAAGTTTTCTTTCATTTTGTTTCGTACGAAAAATCATCGAATTTAACAATATTTTGACGTTTATCATCCCCTTTTCCTCTGTGAGATTTAAACAAAATATAATCGAATTAGGCAATATTTTGCCGTTTTTCCACGTTTTTGTGAATTTTTAATTTATGGGTTTTCATTATATATACGATAAAAATGATGCAAACACATAATTGATTAGATAATAACCTTAAATACTTCATTTTCAACTATCTATTTGTTTCTCGTTAAAATACTGAGTAAGATAGTCTTTTCTTGGATCTAAATAATACGAAACCTCGCTCTATGATTTGAAGTTAAAATCCTCAAATATGGTAAAGTAGTGACTTTTTTCACGTTTTTCATGTAGTTTGATAATACGTAAATATATTCATTTTACCAATATTTCGATACTATTTCATGTAGTATCACGATATGTGATTTGGCCTTCAAATCTCAGAATGTCGCATAATATTGCATTTTAAGCAAGTTTTCTTGCATTTTGTTTCCAACGAAAAATCATCGAATTTAGCAATATTTTGACGTTTATCATCCCCTTTTCGTCTGGGTGATTTAAACAAAATATAATCGAATTAGGCAATATTTTGCCGTTTTTCCTTCTTTTTTGTGAATTTTCAGTCTATGGGTATTAATTCATTATATATACGATAAAAATGATGCAAACACATAATTTATTAGATAATAACCTTAAATACTTCATTTTTAATCATCTATTTGTTTCTCGTTAAAATATTGAAATATTGAAAGATTAATTGTAAGATATTGAAAAGGGGAGATGTTCTGTTTTTATTGTATATATCGACGTTTCATCCGGAATAGAGATGTTTTCGTGTACATCTTCCGTCGGTAATATAAACGGAAAATCAGGAATATTTTAGTTAATTCTAATGAAAACACATTGGTTTTATCATTTGTATTGGAAACAACATTTTCATATGTCTTTTCTTGGATCTAAATATTCCGAAACCTCGCTCTATGTTTTGAAGTTAAAATCCTTAAATATGGTTAAATAGTGACTTTTTTGACGTTTTTCATGTAGTTTGATAATACGTAAATATATTCATTTTTACCAATATTTCGATACTATTTCATGTAGTATCACGATATGTGATTTGGCCTTCAAATCTCAGAATGTCGCATAATATTGAATTTTAGTCAAGTTTTCTTGCATTTTGTTTCGTACGAAAAATCATCGAATTTAACAATATTTTGACGTTTATCATCCCCTTTTCCTCTGTGAGATTTAAACAAAATATAATCGAATTAGGCAATATTTTGCCGTTTTTCCACGTTTTTGTGAATTTTTAATTTATGGGTTTTCATTATATATACGATAAAAATGATGCAAACACATAATTGATTAGATAATAACCTTAAATACTTCATTTTCAACTGTCTATTTGTTTCTCGTTAAAATACTGAGTAAGATAGTCTTTTCTTGGATCTAAATAATACGAAACCTCGCTCTATGATTTGAAGTTAAAATCCTCAAATATGGTAAAGTAGTGACTTTTTTCACGTTTTTCATGTAGTTTGATAATACGTAAATATATTCATTTTACCAATATTTCGATACTATTTCATGTAGTATCACGATATGTGATTTGGCCTTCAAATCTCAGAATGTCGCATAATATTGCATTTTAAGCAAGTTTTCTTGCATTTTGTTTCCAACGAAAAATCATCGAATTTAGCAATATTTTGACGTTTATCATCCCCTTTTCGTCTGGGTGATTTAAACAAAATATAATCGAATTAGGCAATATTTTGCCGTTTTTCCTTCTTTTTTGTGAATTTTCAGTCTATGGGTATTAATTCATTATATATACGATAAAAATGATGCAAACACATAATTTATTAGATAATAACCTTAAATACTTCATTTTTAATCATCTATTTGTTTCTCGTTAAAATATTGAAATATTAAAGATTAATTGTAAGATATTGAAAAGGGGAGATGTTCTGTTTTTATTGCATATATCGACGTTTCAGACGGAATAGAGATGTTTTCGTGTACATCTTCCGTCGGTAATATAAACGGAAAATCAGGAACATTTTAGTTAATTCTAATGAAAACACATTGGTTTTATCATTTGTATTGGAAACAATTGGAAACCTCGCTCTATGATTTGAAGTTAAAATCCTCAAATATGGTAAAATAGTGACTTTTTCACGTTAATCATGTAGTTTGATATTACGTAAATATATTCATTTTTACCAATATTTCGATACTATTTCATGTAGTATCACGATATGTGATTTGGCCTTCAAATCTCAGAATGTCGCATAATATTGCATTTTAAGCAAGTTTTCTTGCATTTTGTTTCCAACGAAAAATCATCGAATTTAGCAATATTTTGACGTTTATCATCCCCTTTTCGTCTGGGTGATTTAAACAAAATATAATCGAATTAGGCAATATTTTGCCGTTTTTCCTTCTTTTTTGTGAATTTTCAGTCTATGGGTATTAATTCATTATATATACGATAAAAATGATGCAAACACATAATTTATTAGATAATAACCTTAAATACTTCATTTTTAATCATCTATTTGTTTCTCGTTAAAATATTGAAATATTGAAAGATTAATTGTAAGATATTGAAAAGGGGAGATGTTCTGTTTTTATTGTATATATCGACTTTTCATCCGGAATAGAGATGTTTTCGTGTACATCTTCCGTCGGTAATATAAACGGAAAATCAGGAATATTTTAGTTAATTCTAATGAAAACACATTGGTTTTATCATTTGTATTGGAAACAACATTTTCATATGTCTTTTCTTGGATCTAAATAATCCGAAACCTCGCTCTATGTTTTGAAGTTAAAATCCTTAAATATGGTTAAATAGTGACTTTTTTGACGTTTTTCATGTAGTTTGATAATACGTAAATATATTCATTTTTACCAATATTTCGATACTATTTCATGTAGTATCACGATATGTGATTTGGCCTTCAAATCTCAGAATGTCGCATAATATTGAATTTTAGTCAAGTTTTCTTGCATTTTTTTCGTACGAAAAATCATCGAATTTAACAATATTTTGACGTTTATCATCCCCTTTTCCTCTGTGAGATTTAAACAAAATATCATCGAATTAGGCAATATTTTGCCGTTTTTCCACGTTTTTGTGAATTTTTAATTTATGGGTTTTCATTATATATACGATAAAAATGATGCAAACACATAATTGATTAGATAATAACCTTAAATACTTCATTTTCAACTATCTATTTGTTTCTCGTTAAAATACTGAGTAAGATAGTCTTTTCTTGGATCTAAATAATACGAAACCTCGCTCTATGATCTGAAGTTAAAATCCTCAAATATGGTAAAGTAGTGACTTTTTTCACGTTTTTCATGTAGTTTGATAATACGTAAATATATTCATTTTACCAATATTTCGATACTATTTCATGTAGTATCACGATATGTGATTTGGCCTTCAAATCTCAGAATGTCGCATAATATTGCATTTTAAGGGGGCGTCTGGTTGGCATCTGGGTCCAAAAATGCAAAAATGAAAACTCATTCGATTTCAATCAAACTTTTTTGACAAGTTCTATATGAAAAGTGTTTCATCTGGTCCAAGTTTCAGCATTGTAGCATAAATAGGAAGGGAGAAAAAAAATATTGAAGTAGTTGTGAAAATTATGCAAAAATGGTCAAAATCGATTATCAATCAAAAGTGTCAACTGAAATCATAACTACAACTCTTTGCTATCACAATAGCATATATTAAACAAATATTATTATTAGTTTAATTGGAAAAAAATTTTAAGGAAAAAAAAAAAAAAAGGATTTTTTTTTCTTTTTTTTTTTTTAAATATTTTTTTTTTTCATTTTTTTTTGGGCGATTTGCTTCAAACTTACACACCTGACTGTACGTAAGCCTATCTGTAAGGATGCCAATTTTGGAGAAAATTGGTTGATGTCAACCCCAGCCACAGATTTTAGAACCTTAGACTTTATTCATTTCTGTTTTTTTTTCAATTGACACAAACGTTTACAAAACTCATTCTTTTTTTATTCAATTTACATGAAACTTACACAGTATATGTGGAGGGCATGTCTCTACATTGGGGGGCTTTCATTTTTCTCTAAGTTCATTTATTGATTTTATAATAGCAATAAACATGCCATATTTGCAAAAAAAATTTTGGGGAACTTTGAACATTTGTATTAGGAAAACTAAACATGTTTTGGAAATTCTAAATCCCCAAATCCTTTATTATATGCTAATGTGTCAGAAAAGTGTCACAGAATAATTTTATCTGAAACGTGTGTTCTGAAGTGTGGACTTGAAAATGTGTAAAAAACGTTCAAAAAAAAAAAAAAAAAAAAAAAACTCCCTTTCTATTTACGCTGCAGTACTGAAACTTGGGACAATTTAAGCACTTTTCATATACAACTAGAAAAATAATATTGGTTGACATTGAACAACTTTCATTATAATAACCAGACGCCCCCTTAAGCAAGTTTTCTTGCATTTTGTTTCCAACGAAAAATCTTCGAATTTAGCAATATTTTGACGTTTATCATCCCCTTTTCGTCTGGGTGATTTAAACAAAATATAATCGAATTAGGCAATATTTTGCCGTTTTTCCTTCTTTTTTGTGAATTTTCAGTCTATGGGTATTAATTCATTATATATACGATAAAAATGATGCAAACACATAATTTATTAGATAATAACCTTAAATACTTCATTTTTAATCATCTATTTGTTTCTCGTTAAAATATTGAAATATTGAAAGATTAATTGTAAGATATTGAAAAGGGGAGATGTTCTGTTTTTATTGCATATATCGACGTTTCAGCCGGAATAGAGATGTTTTCGTTTACATCTTCCGTCGGTAATATAAACGGAAAATCAGGAACATTTTAGTTAATTCTAATGAAAACACATTGGTTTTATCATTTGTATTGGAAACAATTGGAAACCTCGCTCTATGATTTGAAGTTAAAATCCTCAAATATGGTAAAATAGTGACTTTTTCACGTTAATCATGTAGTTTGATATTACGTAAATATATTCATTTTTACCAATATTTCGATACTATTTCATGCAGTATCACGATATGTGATTTGGCCTTCAAATCTCAGAATGTCGCATAATATTGCATTTTAAGCAAGTTTTCTTGCATTTTGTTTCGTACTAAAAATCATCGAATATAGCAATATTTTGACGTTTATCATCCCCTTTTCTTCTGTGTGATTTAAACAAAATATAATCGAATTAGGCAATATTTTGCCGTTTTTCCTTGTTTTTGTGAATTTTCAGTCTATGGGTATTTATTCATTATATATACGATAAAAATGATGCAAACACATAATTGATTGGATAATAGCCTTAAATACTTCATTTTCAATCATCTATTTGTTTCTCGTTAAAATACTGAGTAAGATATTGAAAAGGGGAGAACTTCGGTTTTTAATGCATATATCGACGTTTCAGCCGGATTAGAGCGGTTTTACGTGTACATCTTCCATCGGTAATATAAACGGAAAATCAACAACATTTTAGTTAATTCTAATGAAAACACATTGTTTTTTATCATTTGTATTGGAAACAACATTGTCATATGTCTTTTCTTGGATCTAAATAATACGAAACCTCGCTCTATGATTTGAAGTTAAAATCCTCAAATATGGTAAAATAGTGACTTTTTCACGTTAATCATGTAGTTTGATATTACGTAAATATATTCATTTTTACCAATATTTCGATACTATTTCATGTCGTATCACGATATGTGATTTGGCCTTCAAATCTCAGAATGTCGCATAATATTGAATTTTAGTCAAGTTTTCTTGCATTTTGTTTCGTACGAAAAATCATCGAATTTAGCAATATTTTGACGTTTTTCCTTGTTTTTGTGAATTTTCAGTTTATGGTATATTCATTATATATACGATAAAAATGATATAAACACATAATTTATTAGATAATAACTTTAAATACTTCATTTTCAATCATCTATTTGTTTCTCGTTAAAATATTAAAATGTTGAAAGATTAATTGTAAGATATTGAAAAGGGGAGTAGTTCTGTTTTTATTGCATATATCGACGTTTCAGCCGGAATAGAGATGTTTTCGTGTACATCTTCCGGCGGTAATATAAACGGAAAATCATGAACATTTTAGTTAATTCTAATGAAAACACATTGGTTTTATCATTTGTATTGGAAACAACATTGTCATATGTCTTTTCTTGGATCTAAATAATCCGAAACCTCGCTCTATGTTTTGAAGTTAAAATCCTTAAATATGGTTAAATAGTGACTTTTTGACGTTTTTCATGTTGTTTGATAATACGTAAATATATTCATTTTTACCAATATTTCGATACTATTTCATGTAGTATCACGATATGTGATTTGGCTTTCAAATCTCAGAATTTCGCATAATATTGCATTTTAAGCAAGTTTTCTTGCATTTTGTTTCGACGTTTTCTTTGCATTTTGTTTCCAACGAAAAATCATCGAATTTAGCAATATTTTGACGGTTATCATCCCCTTTTCGTCTGTGTGATTTAAACAAAATATCATCGAATTAGGCAATATTTTGCTGTTTTTCCTTGTTTTTGTGAATCCTCATATCTGAAAAAATAGTGACTTTTTCACGTTAATCATGTAGTTTGATATTACGTAAATATATTCATTTTTACCAATATTTCGATACTATTTCATGTAGTATCACGATATGTGATTTGGCCTTCAAATCTCAGAATGTCGCATAATATTGCATTTTAAGCAAGTTTTCTTGCATTTTGTTTCCAACGAAAAATCATCGAATTTAGCAATATTTTGACGGTTATCATCCCCTTTTCGTCTGTGTGATTTAAACAAAATATCATCGAATTAGGAAATATTTTGCTGTTTTTCCTTGTTTTTGTGAATTTTCAGTCTATGGGTATTAATTCATTATATATATGATAAAAATGATGCAAACACATAATTGATTAGATAATAGCCTTAAATACTTCATTTTCAACCATCTATTTGTTTCTCGTTAAAATACTGAGTAAGATATTGAAAAGGGGAGAAGTTCGGTTTTTATTGCATATATCGACGTTTCAGCCGGATTAGAGCGGTTTAACGTGTACATCTTTCATCGGTAATATAAACGGAAAATCAACAACATTTTAGGTCATTCTAATGAAAACACATTGTTTTTTATCTTTTGTATTGGAAACAACATTGTCATATGTCTTTTCTTGGATCAAAATAATCCGAAACCTCGCTCTATGTTTTGAAGTTAAAAATCCTTAAATATGGTAAAATAGTGACTTTTTTGACGTTTTTCATGTAGTTTGATAATACGTAAATATATTCATTTTTACCAATATTTCGATACTATTTCTTGTAGTATCACGATATGTGATTTGGCTTTCAAATCTCAGAATTTCGCATAATATTGCATTTTAAGCAAGTTTTCTTGCATTTTGTTTCGTACGAAAAATCATCGAATTTAGCAATATTTTGACGTTTATCATCCCCTTTTTCTCTGTGAGATTTAAACAAAATATAATCGAATTAGGCAATATTTTGCCGTTTTTCCACGTTTTTGTGAATTTTCAATTTATGGGTTTTCATTATATATACGATAAAAATGATGCAAACACATAATTGATTAGATAATAACCTTAAATACTTCATTTTCAACCATCTATTTGTTACTCGTTAAAATACTGAGTAAGATATTGAAAAGGGGAGAAGTTCGGTTTTTATTGCATATATCGACGTTTCAGCCGGATTAGAGCTGTTTTACGTGTACATCTTCCATCGGTAATATAAACGGAAAATCAACAACATTTTAGTTCATTCTAATGAAAACACATTGTTTTTTTTCATTTGTATTGGAAACAACATTGCCATATGTCTTTTCTTGGATCTAAATAATACGAAACCTCGCTCTATGATTTGAAGTTAAAATCCTCAGATATGGTAAAATAGTAACTTTTTTCAAGTTTTTCATGTAGGCAATATTTTGCAGTTTTTCCACGTTTTTGTGAATTTTCAGTCTATGGGTATTAATTCATTATATATACGATAAAAATGATGCAAACACATAATTGATTAGATAATAACCTTAAATACTTCATTTTCAACCATCTATTTGTTTCTCGTTAAAATACTGAGTAAGATATTGAAAAGGGGAGAAGTTCGGTTTTTATTGCATATATCGACGTTTCAGCCGGATTAGAGCGGTTTTACGTGTACATCTTTCATCGGTAATATAAACGGAAAATCAACAACATTTTAGTTCATTCTAATGAAAACACATTGTTTTTTATAATTTGTATTGGAAACAACATTGTCATATGTCTTTTCATGGATCTAAATAATACGAAACCTCGCTCTAAGATTTGAAGTTAAAATCCTCATATCTGAAAAAATAGTGACTTTTTCACGTTAATCATGTAGTTTGATATTACGTAAATATATTCATTTTTACCAATATTTCGATACTATTTCATGTAGTATCACGATATGTGATTTGGCCTTCAAATCTCAGAATGTCGCATAATATTGCATTTTAAGCAAGTTTTCTTGCATTTTGTTTCTAACGAAAAATCATCGAATTTAGCAATATTTTGACGGTTATCATCCCCTTTTCGTCTGTGTGATTTAAACAAAATATCATCGAATTAGGCAATATTTTGCTGTTTTTCCTTGTTTTTGTGAATTTTCAGTCTATGGGTATTAATTCATTATATATACGATAAAAATGATGCAAACACATAATTGATTAGATAATAGCCTTAAATACTTCATTTTCAACCATCTATTTGTTTCTCGTTAAAATTCTGAGTAAGATATTGAAAAGGGGAGAAGTTCGGTTTTTATTGCATATATCGACGTTTCAGCCGGATTAGAGCGGTTTAACGTGTACATCTTTCATCAATAATATAAACGGAAAATCAACAACATTTTAGGTCATTCTAATGAAAACACATTGTTTTTTATCATTTGTATTGGAAACAACATTGTCATATGTCTTTTCTTGGATCTAAATAATACGAAACCTCGCTCTATGATTTGAAGTTAAAATCCTCAAATATGGTAAAATAGTGATTTTTTTCACGTTTTTCATGTAGTTTGATAATACGTATATATATTCATTTTTACCAATATTTCGACACTATTTCATGTAGTATCACGATATGTGATTTGGCTTTCAAATCTCAGAATTTCGCCTATTATTGCATTTTAAGCAAGTTTTCTTGCATTTTGTTTCGTACGAAAAATCATCGAATTTAGCAATATTTTGACGTTTATGATTCCCCTTTTCCTTCATATGATTTAAACAAAATATCATCGAATTAGGCAATATTTTGCAGTTTTTCCACGTTTTTGTGAATTTTCAGTGTATGGGTATTAATTCATTGTATATACGATAAAAATGATGCAAACACATAATTGATTGGATAATAGCCTTAAATACTTCATTTTCAATCATCTATTTGTTTCTAGTTTAAATACTGAGTAAGATATTGAAAAGGGGAGAAGTTCGGTTTTTATTGCATATATCGACGTTTCAGCCGGATTAGAGCGGTTTTACGTGTACAGCTTCCATCGGTAATATAAACGGAAAATCAACAACATTTTAGTTAATTCTAATGAAAACACATTGTTTTTTATCATTTGTATTGGAAACAACATTGTCATATGTCTTTTCTTGGATCTAAATAATACGAAACCTCGCTCTATGATTTGAAGTTAAAATCCTCATATATGGTAAAATAGTGACTTTTTCACGTTAATCATGTAGTTTGATATTACGTAAATATATTCATTTTTACCAATATTTCGATACTATTTCATGTAGTATCACGATATGTGATTTGGCCTTCAAATCTCAGAATGTCGCATAATATTAAATTTTAGTCAAGTTTTCTTGCATTTTGTTTCGTACGAAAAATCATCGAAATCAGCAATATTTTGACGTTTATCATCCCCTTTTGCTCTGTGTGATTTAAACAAAATATAATCGAATTAGGCAATATTTTGCCGTTTTTCCACGTTTTTGTGAATTTTCAGTTTATGGGTTTTCATTATATATACGATAAAAATGATGCAAACACATAATTGATTAGATAATAACCTTAAATACTTCATTTTCAACCATCTATTTGTTACTCGTTAAAATACTGAGTAAGATTTTGAAAAGAAGAAAAGTTCGGTTTTTATTGCATATATCGACGTTTCAGCCGGATTAGAGCGGTTTTACGTGTACATCTTCCATCGGTAATATAAACGGAAAATCAACAACATTTTAGTTCATTCTAATGAAAACACATTGTTTTTTATCATTTGTATTGGAAACAACATTGTCATATGTCTTTTCTTGGATCTAAATAATACGAAACCTCGCTCTATGATTTGAAGTTAAAATCCTCAAATATGGTAAAATAGTGACTTTTTTCACGTTTTTCATGTAGTTTGATAACACGTAAATATATTAATTTTTACCAATATTTCGATACTATTTCATGTAGTATCACGATATGTGATTTGGCCTTCAAATCTCAGAATGTCGCATAATATTGCATTTTAAGCAAGTTTTCTTGCATTTTATTTCGTACTAAAAATCATTGAATTTAGCAATATTTTGACGTTTACCATCCCCTTTTCCTCTGTGTGATTTAAACAAAATATCATCGAATTAGGCAATATTTTGCCGTTTTTCCGCGTTTTTGTGAATTTTTAATTTATGGGTTTTCATTATATATACGATAAAAATGATGCAAACACATAATTGATTAGATAATAACCTTAAATACTTCATTTTCAACTATCTATTTGTTTCTCGTTAAAATACTGAGTAAGATATTGAAAAGGGGAGAAGTTCGGTTTTTATTGCATATATCGACGTTTCAGCCGGATTAGAGCTGTTTTACGTGTACATCTTCCATCGGTAATATAAACGGAAAATCAACAACATTTTAGTTAATTCTAATGAAAACACATTGTTTTTTATCATTTGTATTGGAAACAACATTGTCATATGTCTTTTCTTGGATCTAAATAATACGAAACCTCGCTCTATGATTTGAAGTTAAAATCCTCAAATATGGTAAAATAGTGCCTTTTTTCACGTTTTTCATGTAGTTTGATAATACGTAAATATATTCATTTTTACCAATATTTCGATACTATTTCATGTAGTATCACGATATGTGATTTGGCCTTCAAATCTCAGAATGTCGCATAATATTGCATTTTAAGCAAGTTTTCTTGCATTTTGTTTCGTACTAAAAATCATCGAATTTAGCAATATTTTGACGTTTACCATCCCCTTTTCCTCTGTGTGATTTAAACAAAATATCATCGAATTAGGCAATATTTTGCCGTTTTTCTTTGTTTTTGTGAATTTTCAGTCTATGGTATATTCATTATATATACGATAAAAATTATGCAAACACATAATTTATTAGATAATAACCTTAAATACTTCATTTTCAATCATCTATTTGTTTCTCGTTAAAATATTGAAATATTGAAAGATTAATTGTAAGATATTGAAAAGGGGAGAAGTTCGGTTTTTATTGTATATATCGACGTTTCATCCGGAATAGAGATGTTTTCGTGTACATCTTCCGTCGGTAATATAAACGGAAAATCAGGAATATTTTAGTTAATTGTAATGAAAACACATTGGTTTTATCATTTGTATTGGAAACAACATTGTCATATGTCTTTTCTTGGATCTAAATAATCCGAAACCTCGCTCTATGTTTTGAAGTTAAAATCCTTAAATATGGTTAAATAGTGACTTTTTTGACGTTTTTCATGTAGTTTGATAATACGTAAATATATTCATTTTTACCAATATTTCGATACTATTTCATGTAGTATCACGATATGTGATTTGGCTTTCAAATCTTAGAATTTCGCATAATATTGCATTTTAAGCAAGTTTTCTTGCATTTTGTTTCGCACGAAAAATCATCGAATTTAGCAATATTTTGACGTTTATCATCCCCTTTTCCTCTGTGAGATTTAAACAAAATATAATCGAATTAGGCAATATTTTGCCGTTTTTCCACGTTTTTGTGAATTTTTAATTTATGGGTTTTCATTATATATACGATAAAAATGATGCAAACACATAATTGATTAGATAATAACCTTAAATACTTCATTTTCAACTATCTATTTGTTTCTCGTTAAAATACTGAGTAAGATAGTCTTTTCTTGGATCTAAATAATACGAAACCTCGCTCTATGATTTGAAGTTAAAATCCTCAAATATGGTAAAGTAGTGACTTTTTTCACGTTTTTCATGTAGTTTGATAATACGTAAATATATTCATTTTTACCAATATTTCGACACTATTTCATGTAGTATCACGATATGTGATTTGGCTTTCAAATCTCAGAATTTCGCCTAATATTGCATTTTAAGCAAGTTTTCTTGCATTTTGTTTCGTACGAAAAATCATCGAATTTAGCAATATTTTGACGTTTATGATTCCCCTTTTCCTTCATATGATTTAAACAAAATATCATCGAATTAGGCAATATTTTGCAGTTTTTCCACGTTTTTGTGAATTTTCAGTCTATGGGTATTAATTCATTATATATACGATAAAAATGATGCAAACACATAATTGATTGGATAATAGCCTTAAATACTTCATTTTCAATCATCTATTTGTTTCTCGTTTAAATACTGAGTAAGATATTGAAAAGGGGAGAAGTTCGGTTTTTATTGCATATATCGACGTTTCAGCCGGATTAGAGCGGTTTTACGTGTTCATCTTCCATCGGTAATATAAACGGAAGATCAACAACATTTTAGTTCATTCTAATGAAAACACATTGTTTTTTATCATTTGTATTGGAAACAACATTGTCATATGTCTTTTCTTGGATCTAAATAATACGAAACCTCACTCTATGATTTGAAGTTAAAATCCTCATATATGGTAAAATAGTGACTTTTTCACGTTAATCATGTAGTTTGATATTACGTAAATATATTTATTTTTACCAATATTTCGATGCTATTTCATGTAGTATCACGATATGTGATTTGGCCTTCAAATCTCAGAATGTCGCATAATATTGCATTTTAAGCAAGTTTTCTTGCATTTTGTTTCCAACGAAAAATCATCGAATTTAGCAATATTTTGACGGTTATCATCCCCTTTTCGTCTGTGTGATTTAAACAAAATATCATCGAATTAGGCAATATTTTGCTGTTTTTCCTTGTTTTTGTGAATTTTCAGTCTATGGGTATTAATTCATTATATATACGATAAAAATGATGCAAACACATAATTGATTAGATAATAGCCTTAAATACTTCATTTTCAACCATCTATTTGTTTCTCGTTAAAATACTGAGTAAGATATTGAAAAGGGGAGAAGTTCGGTTTTTATTGCATATATCGACGTTTCAGCCGGATTAGAGCGGTTTAACGTGTACATCTTTCATCGGTAATATAAACGGAAAATCAACAACATTTTAGGTCATTCTAATGAAAACACATTGTTTTTTATCATTTGTATTGGAAACAACATTGTCATATGTCTTTTCTTGGATCTAAATAATATGAAACCTCGCTCTATGATTTGAAGTTAAAATCCTCAAATATGGTAAAATAGTGATTTTTTTCACGTTTTTCATGTAGTTTGATAATACGTATATATATTCATTTTTACCATTATTTCGACACTATTTCATGTAGTATCACGATATGTGATTTGGCTTTCAAATCTCAGAATTTCGCCTAATATTGCATTTTAAGCAAGTTTTCTTGCATTTTGTTTCGTACGAAAAATCATCGAATTTAGCAATATTTTGACGTTTATGATTCCCCTATTCCTTCATATGATATAAACAAAATATCATTGAATTAGGCAATATTTTGCAGTTTTTCCACGTTTTTGTGAATTTTCAGTCTATGGGTATTAATTCATTATATATACGATAAAAATGATGCAAACACATAATTGATTGGATAATAGCCTTAAATACTTCATTTTCAATCATCTATTTGTTTCTCGTTTAAATACTGAGTAAGATATTGAAAAGGGGAGAAGTTCGGTTTTTATTGCATATATCGACGTTTCAGCCGGATTAGAGCGGTTTTACGTGTACATCTTCCACCGGTAATATAAACGGAAAATCAACAACATTTTAGTTAATTCTAATGAAAACACATTGTTTTTTATCATTTGTATTGGAAACAACATTGTCATATGTCTTTTCTTGGATCTAAATAATACGAAACCTCGCTCTATGATTTGAAGTTAAAATCCTCATATATGGTAAAATAGTGACTTTTTCACGTTAATCATGTAGTTTGATATTACGTAAATATATTCATTTTTACCAATATTTCGATACTATTTCTTGTAGTATCACGATATGTGATTTGGCCTTCAAATCTCAGAATGTCGCATAATATTAAATTTTAGTCAAGTTTTCTTGCATTTTGTTTTGTACGAAAAATCATCGAAATTAGCAATATTTTGACGTTTATCATCCCCTTTTGCTCTGTGTGATTTAAACAAAATATAATCGAATTAGGCAATATTTTGCCGTTTTTCCACGTTTTTGTGAATTTTCAGTTTATGGGTTTTCATTATATATACGATAAAAATGATGCAAACACATAATTGATTAGATAATAACCTTAAATACTTCATTTTCAACAATCTATTTGTTACTCGTTAAAATACTGAGTAAGATTTTGAAAAGAAGAAAAGTTCGGTTTTTATTGCATATATCGACGTTTCAGCCGGATTAGAGCGGTTTTACGTGTACATCTTCCGTCGGTAATATAAACGGAAAATCAGGAATATTTTAGTTAATTCTAATGAAAACACATTGGTTTTATCATTTGTATTGGAAACAACATTGTCATATGTCTTTTCTTGGATCTAAATAATGCGAAACCTCGCTCTATGATTTGAAGTTAAAATCCTCAAATATGGTAAAATAGTGATTTTTTCACGTTTTTCAGGTAGTTTGATAATACGTATATATATTCATTTTACCAATATTTCGAAACTATTTCATGTAGTATCACGATATGTGATTTGGCTTTCAAATCTCAGAATTTCGCCTAATATTGCATTTTAAGCAAGTTTTCTTGCATTTTGTTTCGTACGAAAAATCATCGAATTTAGCAATATTTTGACGTTTATGATTCCCCTATTCCTTCATATAATTTAAACAAAATATCATTGAATTAGGCAATATTTTGCAGTTTTTCCACGTTTTTGTGAATTTTCAGTCTATGGGTATTAATTCATTATATATACGATAAAAATGATGCAAACACATAATTGATTGGATAATAGCCTTAAATACTTCATTTTCAATCATCTATTTGTTTCTCGTTAAAATACTGAGTAAGATATTGAAAAGGGGAGAAGTTCGGTTTTTATTGCATATATCGACGTTTCAGCCGGATTAGAGCGGTTTAAAGTGTACATCTTTCATCGGTAATATAAACGGAAAATCAACAACATTTTAGGTCATTCTAATGAAAACACATTGTTTTTTATCATTTGTATTGGAAACAACATTGTCATATGTCTTTTCTTGGATCTAAATAATACGAAACCTCGCTCTATGATTTGAAGTTAAAATCCTCAAATATGGTAAAATAGTGATTTTTTTCACGTTTTTCATGTAGTTTGATAATACGTATATATATTCATTTTTACCAATATTTCGACACTATTTCATGTAGTATCACGATATGTGATTTGGCTTTCAAATCTCAGAATTTCGCCTAATATTGCATTTTAAGCAAGTTTTCTTGCATTTTGTTTCGTACGAAAAATCATCGAATTTAGCAATATTTTGACGTTTATGATTCCCCTTTTCCTTCATATGATTTAAACAAAATATCATCGAATTAGGCAATATTTTGCAGTTTTTCCACGTTTTTGTGAATTTTCAGTCTATGGGTATTAATTCATTATATATACGATAAAAATGATGCAAACACATAATTGATTAGATAATAGCCTTAAATACTTCATTTTCAACCATCTATTTGTTTCTCGTTAAAATACTGAGTAAGATATTGAAAAGGGGAGAAGTTCGGTTTTTATTGCATATATCGACGTTTCAGCCGGATTAGAGCGGTTTAACGTGTACATCGGTAATATAAACGGAAAATCAACAACATTTTAGGTCATTCTAATGAAAACACATTGTTTTTTATCATTTGTATTGGAAACAACATTGTCATATGTCTTTTCTTGGATCTAAATAATGCGAAACCTCGCTCTATGATTTGAAGTTAAAATCCTCAAATATGGTAAAATAGTGATTTTTTCACGTTTTTCAGGTAGTTTGATAATACGTATATATATTCATTTTACCAATATTTCGAAACTATT
The DNA here is from genome assembly GCF_040958095.1 of Procambarus clarkii. Lineage (NCBI taxonomy): Eukaryota > Metazoa > Arthropoda > Malacostraca > Decapoda > Cambaridae > Procambarus > Procambarus clarkii. Next base: position 39,446 of record NC_091190.1, read on the forward strand.
TCATGTAGTATCACGATATGTGATTTGGCTTTCAAATCTCAGAATTTCGCCTAATATTGCATTTTAAGCAAGTTTTCTTGCATTTTGTTTCGTACGAAAAATCATCGAATTTAGCAATATTTTGACGTTTATGATTCCCCTATTCCTTCATATAATTTAAACAAAATATCATTGAATTAGGCAATATTTTGCAGTTTTTCCACGTTTTTGTGAATTTTCAGTCTATGGGTATTAATTCATTATATATACGATAAAAATGATGCAAACACATAATTGATTGGATAATAGCCTTAAATACTTCATTTTCAATCATCTATTTGTTTCTCGTTTAAATACTGAGTAAGATATTGAAAAGGGGAGAAGTTCGGTTTTTATTGCATATATCGACGTTTCAGCCGGATTAGAGCGGTTTTACGTGTACATCTTCCATCGGTAATATAAACGGAAAATCAACAACATTTTAGTTAATTCTAATGAAAACACATTGTTTTTTATCATTTGTATTGGAAACAACATTGTCATATGTCTTTTCTTGGATCTAAATAATACGAAACCTCGCTCTATGATTTGAAGTTAAAATCCTCATATATGGTAAAATAGTGACTTTTTTCACGTTTTTCATGTAGTTTGATAAAACGTAAATATATTCATTTTTACCAATATTTCGATACTATTTCATGTAGTATCACGACATGTGATTTGGCCTTCAAATCTCAGAATGTCGCATAATATTGCATTTTAAGCAAGTTTTCTTGCATTTTGTTTCCAACGAAAAATCATCGAATTTAGCAATATTTTGACGTTTATCATCCCCTTTTCCTCTGTGAGATTTAAACAAAATATAATCGAATTAGGCAATATTTTGCCGTTTTTCCACGTTTTTGTGAATTTTTAATTTATGGGTTTTCATTATATATACGATAAAAATGATGCAAACACATAATTGATTAGATAATAACCTTAAATACTTCATTTTCAACAATCTATTTGTTACTCGTTAAAATACTGAGTAAGATTTTGAAAAGAAGAAAAGTTCGGTTTTTATTGCATATATCGACGTTTCAGCCGGATTAGAGCGGTTTTACGTGTACATCTTCCATCGGTAATATAAACGGAAAATCAACAACATTTTAGTTAATTCTAATGAAAACACATTGTTTTTTATCATTTGTATTGGAAACAACATTGTCATATGTCTTTTCTTGGATCTAAATAATACGAAACCTCGCTCTATGATTTGAAGTTAAAATCCTCATATATGGTAAAATAGTGACTTTTTTCACGTTAATCATGTAGTTTGATATTACGTAAATATATTCATTTTTACCAATATTTCGATACTATTTCTTGTAGTATCACGATATGTGATTTGGCCTTCAAATCTCAGAATGTCGCATAATATTAAATTTTAGTCAAGTTTTCTTGCATTTTGTTTCGTACGAAAAACCATCGAAATTAGCAATATTTTGACGTTTATCATCCCCTTTTGCTCTGTGTGATTTAAACAAAATATAATCGAATTAGGCAATATTTTGCCGTTTTTCCACGTTTTTGTGAATTTTCAGTTTATGGGTTTTCATTATATATACGATAAAAATGATGCAAACACATAATTGATTAGATAATAACCTTAAATACTTCATTTTCAACAATCTATTTGTTACTCGTTAAAATACTGAGTAAGATTTTGAAAAGAAGAAAAGTTCGGTTTTTATTGCATATATCGACGTTTCAGCCGGATTAGAGCGGTTTTACGTGTACATCTTCCGTCGGTAATATAAACGGAAAATCAGGAATATTTTAGTTAATTCTAATGAAAACACATTGGTTTTATCATTTGTATTGGAAACAACATTGTCATATGTCTTTTCTTGGATCTAAATAATCCGAAACCTCGCTCTATGTTTTGAAGTTAAAATCCTTAAATATGGTTAAATAGTGACTTTTTTGACGTTTTTCATGTAGTTTGATAATACGTAAATATATTCATTTTTACCAATATTTCGATACTATTTCATGTAGTATCACGATATGTGATTTGGCTTTCAAATCTTAGAATTTCGCATAATATTGCATTTTAAGCAAGTTTTCTTGCATTTTGTTTCGCACGAAAAATCATCGAATTTAGCAATATTTTGACGTTTATCATCCCCTTTTCCTCTGTGAGATTTAAACAAAATATAATCGAATTAGGCAATATTTTGCCGTTTTTCCACGTTTTTGTGAATTTTTAATTTATGGGTTTTCATTATATATACGATAAAAATGATGCAAACACATAATTGATTAGATAATAACCTTAAATACTTCATTTTCAACTATCTATTTGTTTCTCGTTAAAATACTGAGTAAGATAGTCTTTTCTTGGATCTAAATAATACGAAACCTCGCTCTATGATTTGAAGTTAAAATCCTCAAATATGGTAAAGTAGTGACTTTTTTCACGTTTTTCATGTAGTTTGATAATACGTAAATATATTCATTTTTACCAATATTTCGACACTATTTCATGTAGTATCACGATATGTGATTTGGCTTTCAAATCTCAGAATTTCGCCTAATATTGCATTTTAAGCAAGTTTTCTTGCATTTTGTTTCGTACGAAAAATCATCGAATTTAGCAATATTTTGACGTTTATCATCCCCCTTTTCCTTCATATGATTTAAACAAAATATCATCGAATTAGGCAATATTTTGCAGTTTTTCCACGTTTTTGTGAATTTTCAGTCTATGGGTATTAATTCCTTATATATACGATAAAAATTATGCAAACACATAATTGATTAGATAGTAACCTTAAATACTTCATTTTCAATCATCTATTTGTTTCTCGTTTAAATACTGAGTAAGATATTGAAAAGGGGAGAAGTTCGGTTTTTATTGCATATATCGACGTTTCAGCCGGATTAGAGCGGTTTTACGTGTACATCTTCCATCGGTAATATAAACGGAAAATCAACAACATTTTAGTTAATTCTAATGAAAACACATTGTTTTTTATCATTTGTATTGGAAACAACATTGTCATATGTCTTTTCTTGGATCTAAATAATACGAAACCTCGCTCTATGATTTGAAGTTAAAATCCTCATATATGGTAAAATAGTGACTTTTTTCACGTTAATCATGTAGTTTGATATTACGTAAATATATTCATTTTTACCAATATTTCGATACTATTTCTTGTAGTATCACGATATGTGATTTGGCCTTCAAATCTCAGAATGTCGCATAATATTAAATTTTAGTCAAGTTTTCTTGCATTTTGTTTCGTACGAAAAATCATCGAAATTAGCAATATTTTGACGTTTATCATCCCCTTTTGCTCTGTGTGATTTAAACAAAATATAATCGAATTAGGCAATATTTTGCCGTTTTTCCACGTTTTTGTGAATTTTCAGTTTATGGGTTTTCATTATATATACGATAAAAATGATGCAAACACATAATTGATTAGATAATAACCTTAAATACTTCATTTTCAACAATCTATTTGTTACTCGTTAAAATACTGAGTAAGATTTTGAAAAGAAGAAAAGTTCGGTTTTTATTGCATATATCGACGTTTCAGCCGGATTAGAGCGGTTTTACGTGTACATCTTCCGTCGGTAATATAAACGGAAAATCAGGAATATTTTAGTTAATTCTAATGAAAACACATTGGTTTTATCATTTGTATTGGAAACAACATTGTCATATGTCTTTTCTTGGATCTAAATAATCCGAAACCTCGCTCTATGTTTTGAAGTTAAAATCCTTAAATATGGTTAAATAGTGACTTTTTTGACGTTTTTCATGTAGTTTGATAATACGTAAATATATTCATTTTTACCAATATTTCGATACTATTTCATGTAGTATCACGATATGTGATTTGGCTTTCAAATCTTAGAATTTCGCATAATATTGCATTTTAAGCAAGTTTTCTTGCATTTTGTTTCGCACGAAAAATCATCGAATTTAGCAATATTTTGACGTTTATCATCCCCTTTTCCTCTGTGAGATTTAAACAAAATATAATCGAATTAGGCAATATTTTGCCGTTTTTCCACGTTTTTGTGAATTTTTAATTTATGGGTTTTCATTATATATACGATAAAAATGATGCAAACACATAATTGATTAGATAATAACCTTAAATACTTCATTTTCAACTATCTATTTGTTTCTCGTTAAAATACTGAGTAAGATAGTCTTTTCTTGGATCTAAATAATACGAAACCTCGCTCTATGATTTGAAGTTAAAATCCTCAAATATGGTAAAGTAGTGACTTTTTTCACGTTTTTCATGTAGTTTGATAATACGTAAATATATTCATTTTTACCAATATTTCGACACTATTTCATGTAGTATCACGATATGTGATTTGGCTTTCAAATCTCAGAATTTCGCCTAATATTGCATTTTAAGCAAGTTTTCTTGCATTTTGTTTCGTACGAAAAATCATCGAATTTAGCAATATTTTGACGTTTATCATCCCCCTTTTCCTTCATATGATTTAAACAAAATATCATCGAATTAGGCAATATTTTGCAGTTTTTCCACGTTTTTGTGAATTTTCAGTCTATGGGTATTAATTCCTTATATATACGATAAAAATTATGCAAACACATAATTGATTAGATAATAACCTTAAATACTTCATTTTCAACCATCTATTTGTTTCTCGTTAAAATACTAAGTAAGATATTGAAAAGGGGAGAAGTTCGGTTTTTATTGCATATATCGACGTTTCAGCCGGATTAGAGCGGTTTTACGTGTACATCTTCCATCGGTAATATAAACGGAAAATCAACAACATTTTAGTTAATTCTAATGAAAACACATTGTTTTTTATCATTTGTATTGGAAACAACATTGTCATATGTCTTTTCTTGGATCTAAATAATACGAAACCTCGCTCTATGATTTGAAGTTAAAATCCTCAAATATGGTAAAATAGTGACTTTTTCACGTTTTTTATGTAGTTTGATAATACGTAAATATATTCATTTTTAGCAATATTTCGATACTATTTCATGTAGTATCACGATATGTGATTTGGCCTTCAAATCTCAGAATGTCGCATAATATTGCATTTTAAGCAAGTTTTCTTGCATTTTGTTTCGTACTAAAAATCATCGAATTTAGCAATATTTTGACGTTTACCATCCCCTTTTCCTCTGTGTGATTTAAACAAAATATCATCGAATTAGGCATTATTTTGCCGTTTTTCTTTGTTTTTGTGAATTTTCAGTCTATGGTATATTCATTATATATACGATAAAAATGATGCAAACACATAATTTATTAGATAATAACCTTAAATACTTCATTTTCAATCATCTATTTGTTTCTCGTTAAAATATTGAAATGTTGAAAGATTAATTGTAAGATATTGAAAAGGGGAGAAGTTCGGTTTTTATTGTATATATCGACGTTTCATCCGGAATAGAGATGTTTTCGTGTACATCTTCCGTCGGTAATATAAACGGAAAATCAGGAATATTTTAGTTAATTCTAATGAAAACACATTGGTTTTATCATTTGTATTCGAAGCAACATTGTCATATGTCTTTTCTTGGATCTAAATAATCCGAAACCTCGCTCTATGTTTTGAAGTTAAAATCCTTAAATATGGTTAAATAATGACTTTTTTGACGTTTTTCATGTAGTTTGATAATACGTAAATATATTCATTTTTACCAATATTTCGATACTATTTCATGTAGTATCACGATATGTGATTTTGCTTTCAAATCTCAGAATTTCTCATAATATTGCATTTTAAGCAAGTTTTCTTGCATTTTGTTTCGTACGAAAAATCATCGAATTTAGCAATATTTTGACGTTTATCATCCCCTTTTTCTCTGTGAGATTTAAACAAAATATAATCGAATTAGGCAATATTTTGCCGTTTTTCCACGTTTTTGTGAATTTTCAATTTATGGGTTTTCATTATATATACGATAAAAATGATGCAAACACATAATTGATTAGATAATAACCTTAAATACTTCATTTTCAACCATCTATTTGTTTCTCGTTAAAATACTGAGTAAGATATTGAAAAGGGGAGAAGTTCGGTTTTTATTGCATATATCGACGTTTCAGCCGGATTAGAGCTGTTTTACGTGTACATCTTCCATCGGTAATATAAACGGAAAATCAACAACATTTTAGTTCATTCTAATGAAAACACATTGTTTTTTTTCATTTGTATTGGAAACAACATTGTCATATGTCTTTTCTTGGATCTAAATAATACGAAACCTCGCTCTATGATTTGAAGTTAAAATCCTCAGATATGGTAAAATAGTAACTTTTTTCAAGTTTTTCATGTAGGCAATATTTTGCAGTTTTTCCACGTTTTTGTGAATTTTCAGTCTATGGGTATTAATTCATTATATATACGATAAAAATGATGCAAACACATAATTGATTAGATAATAACCTTAAATACTTCATTTTCAACCATCTATTTGTTTCTCGTTAAAATACTGAGTAAGATATTGAAAAGGGGAGAAGTTCTGTTTTTATTGCATATATCGACGTTTCAGCCGGATTAGAGCGGTTTTACGTGTACATCTTTCATCGGTAATATAAACGGAAAATCAACAACATTTTAGTTCATTCTAATGAAAACACATTGTTTTTTATAATTTGTATTGGAAACAACATTGTCATATGTCTTTTCATGGATCTAAATAATACGAAACCTCGCTCTAAGATTTGAAGTTAAAATCCTCATATCTGAAAAAATAGTGACTTTTTCACGTTAATCATGTAGTTTGATATTACGTAAATATATTCATTTTTACCAATATTTCGATACTATTTCATGTAGTATCACGATATGTGGTTTGGCCTTCAAATCTCAGAATGTCGCATAATATTGCATTTTAAGCAAGTTTTCTTGCATTTTGTTTCCAACGAAAAATCATCGAATTTAGCAATATTTTGACGGTTATCATCCCCTTTTCGTCTGTGTGATTTAAACAAAATATCATCGAATTAGGCAATATTTTGCTGTTTTTCCTTGTTTTTGTGAATTTTCAGTGTATGGGTATTAATTCATTATATATACGATAAAAATGATGCAAACACATAATTGATTAGATAATAGCCTTAAATACTTCATTTTCAACCATCTATTTGTTTCACGTTAAAATACTGAGTAAGATATTGAAAAGGGGAGAAGTTCGGTTTTTATTGCATATATCGACGTTTCAGCCGGATTAGAGCGGTTTAAAGTGTACATCTTTCATCGGTAATATAAACGGAAAATCAACAACATTTTAGGTCATTCTAATGAAAACACATTGTTTTTTATCATTTGTATTGGAAACAACATTGTCATATGTCTTTTCTTGTATCTAAATAATGCGAAACCTCGCTCTATGATTTGAAGTTAAAATCTTCAAATATGGTAAAATAGTGATTTTTTTCACGTTTTTCATGTAGTTTGATAATACGTATATATATTCATTTTTACCAATATTTCGACTATTTCATGTAGTATCACGATATGTGATTTGGCTTTCAAATCTCAGAATTTCGCCTAATATTGCATTTTAAGCAAGTTTTCTTGCATTTTGTTTCGTATGAAAAATCATCGAATTTAGCAATATTTTGACGTTTATGATTCCCCTATTCCTTCATATAATTTAAACAAAATATCATTGAATTAGGCAATATTTTGCAGTTTTTCCACGTTTTTGTGAATTTTCAGTCTATGGGTATTAATTCATTATATATACGATAAAAATGATGCAAACACATAATTGATTGGATAATAGCCTTAAATACTTCATTTTCAATCATCTATTTGTTTCTCGTTTAAATACTGAGTAAGATATTGAAAAGGGGAGAAGTTCGGCTTTTATTGCATATATCGACGTTTCAGCCGGATTAGAGCGGTTTTACGTGTACATCTTCCATCGGTAATATAAACGGAAAATCAACAACATTTTAGTTAATTCTAATGAAAACACATTGTTTTTTATCATTTGTATTGGAAACAACATTGTCATATGTCTTTTCTTGGATCTAAATAATACGAAACCTCGCTCTATGATTTGAAGTTAAAATCCTCATATATGGTAAAATAGTGACTTTTTTCACGTTTTTCATGTAGTTTGATAAAACGTAAATATATTCATTTTTACCAATATTTCGATACTATTTCATGTAGTATCACGACATGTGATTTGGCCTTCAAATCTCAGAATGTCGCATAATATTGCATTTTAAGCAAGTTTTCTTGCATTTTGTTTCCAACGAAAAATCATCGAATTTAGCAATATTTTGACGTTTATCATCCCCTTTTCGTCTGTGTGATTTAAACAAAATATAATCGAATTAGGCAATATTTTGCCGTTTTTCCTTGTTTTTTGTGAATTTTCAGTCTATGGGTATTAATTCATTATATATACGATAAAAATGATGCAAACACATAATTTATTAGATAATAACCTTAAATACTTCATTTTCAATCATCTATTTGTTTCTCGTTAAAATATTGAAATATTGAAAGATTAATTGTAAGATATTGAAAAGGGGAGATGTTCTGTTTTTATTGCATATATCGACGTTTCAGCCGGAATAGAGATGTTTTCGTGTACATCTTCCGTCGGTAATAAAAACGGAAAATCAGGAGCATTTTAGTTAATTCTAATGAAAACACATTGGTTTTATCATTTGTATTGGAAACAACATCGTCATATGTCTTTTCTTGGATCTAAATAATCCGAAACCTCGCTCTATGTTTTGAAGTTAAAATCCTTATATATGGTAAAATAGTGACTTTTTTGACGTTTTTCATGTAGTTTGATAATACGTAAATATATTCATTTTACCAATATTTCGATACTATTTCATTTAGTATCACGATATGTGATTTGGCTTTCAAATCTCAGAATTTCGAAAATAATATTGCATTTTAAGCAAGTCTTCTTGCATTTTGTTTCGTACGAAAAATCATCGAATTTAGCAATATTTTGACGTTTATCATCCCCTTTTCCTCTGTGTGATTTAAACAAAATATAATCGAATTAGGCTATATTTTGCCGTTTTTCCACGTTTATGTGAATTTTCAGTTTATGGGTTTTCATTATATATACGATAAAAATGATGCAAACACATAATTGATTAGATAATAACCTTAAATACTTCATTTTCAACCATCTATTTGTTTCTCGTTAAAATACTGAGTAATATATTGAAAAGGGGAGAAGTTCGGTTTTTATTGCATATATCGACGTTTCAACCGGATTAGCGGTACTTTACGTGTACATCTTCCAACGGTAATATTAACGGAAAATCAACAACATTTTAGTTCATTCTAATGAAAACACATTGTTTTTTATCATTTGTATTGGAAACAACATTGTCATATGTCTTTTCTTGGATCTAAATAATACGAAACCTCGCTCTATGATTTGAAGTTAAAATCCTCAAATATGGTAAAATAGTGACTTTTTTCACGTTTTTCATGTAGTTTGATAATACGTAAATATATTCATTTTTACCAATATTTCGACACTATTTCATGTAGTATCACGATATGTGATTTGGCTTTCAAATCTCAGAATTTCGCCTAATATTGCATTTTAAGCAAGTTTTCTTGCATTTTGTTTCGTACGAAAAATCATCGAATTTAGCAATATTTTGACGTTTATCATCCCCCTTTTCCTTCATATGATTTAAACAAAATATCATCGAATTAGGCAATATTTTGCAATTTTTCCACGTTTTTGTGAATTTTTAGTCTATGGGTATTAATTCATTATATATACGATAAAAATTATGCAAACACATAATTGATTAGATAATAACCTTAAATACTTCATTTTCAACCATCTATTTGTTTCTCGTTAAAATACTGAGTAAGATATTGAAAAGGGGAGAAGTTCGGTTTTTATTGCATATATCGACGTTTCAGCCGGATTAGAGCGGTTTTACGTGTACATCTTCCATCGGTAATATAAACGGAAAATCAACAACATTTTAGTTAATTCTAATGAAAACACATTGTTTTTTATCATTTGTATTGGAAACAACATTGTCATATGTCTTTTCTTGGATCTAAATAATACGAAACCTCGCTCTGTGATTTGAAGTTAAAATCCTCAAATATGGTAAAATAGTGACTTTTTTCACGTTTTTCATGTAGTTTGATAATACGTAAATATATTCATTTTTACCAATATTTCGATACTATTTCATGTAGTATCACGATATGTGATTTGGCCTTCAAATCTCAGAATGTCGCATAATATTGCATTTTAAGCAAGTTTTCTTGCATTTTGTTTCGTACTAAAAATCATCGAATTTAGCAATATTTTGACGTTTACCATCCCCTTTTCCTCTGTGTGATTTAAACAAAATATCATCGAATTAGGCAATATTTTGCCGTTTTTCTTTGTTTTTGTGAATTTTCAGTCTATGGTCTATTTTCAGGCGCCGGTCGGCCGAGCGGACAGCACGCTGGACTTGTGATCCTGTGGTCCTGGGTTCGATCCCAGGCGCCGGCGAGAAACAATGGGCAGAGTTTCTTTCACCCTATGCCCCTGTTACCTAGCAGTAAAATAGGTACCTGGGTGTTAGTCAGCTGTCACGGGCTGCTTCCTGGGGGTGGAGGCCTGGTCGAGGACCGGGCCGCGGGGACACTAAAAAAGCCCCGAAATCATCTCAAGATAACCTCAAGATGGTATATTCATTATATATACGATAAAAATGATGCAAACACATAATTTATTAGATAATAACCTTAAATACTTCATTTTCAATCATCTATTTGTTTCTCGTTAAAATATTGAAATATTGAAAGATTAATTGTAAGATATTGAAAAGGGGAGAAGTTCGGTTTTTATTGTATATATCGACGTTTCATTCGGAATAGAGATGTTTTCGTGTACATCTTCCGTCGGTAATATAAACGGAAAATCAGGAATATTTTAGTTAATTCTAATGAAAACACATTGGTTTTATCATTTGTATTGGAAGCAACATTGTCATATGTCTTTTCTTGGATCTAAATAATCCGAAACCTCGCTTTATGTTTTGAAGTTAAAATCCTTAAATATGGTTAAATAGTGACTTTTTTGACGTTTTTCATGTAGTTTGATAATACGTAAATATATTCATTTTTACCAATATTTCGATACTATTTCATGTAGTATCACGATATGTGATTTGGCTTTCAAATCTCAGAATTTCTCATAATATTGCATTTTAAGCAAGTTTTCTTGCATTTTGTTTCGTACGAAAAATCATCGAATTTAGCAATATTTTGACGTTTATCATCCCCTTTTCCTCTGTGTGATTTAAACAAAATATAATCGAATTAGGCAATATTTTGCCGTTTTTCCACGTTTATGTGAATTTTCAGTTTATGGGTTTTCATTATATATACGATAAAAATGATGCAAACACATAATTGATTAGATAATAACCTTAAATACTTCATTTTCAACCATCTACTTGTTTCTCGTTTAAATACTGAGTAATATATTGAAAAGGGGAGAAGTTCGGTTTTTATTGCATATATCGACGTTTCAACCGGATTAGCGGTGTTTTACGTGTACATCTTCCAACGGTAATATTAACGGAAAATCAACAACATTTTAGTTCATTCTAATGAAAACACATTGTTTTTTATCATTTGTATTGGAAACAACATTGTCATATGTCGTTTCTTGGATCTAAATAATACGAAACCTCGCTCTATGATTTGAAGTTAAAATCCTCAAATATGGTAAAATATTGACTTTTTTCACGTTTTTCATGTAGTTTGATAATACGTAAATATATTCATTTTTACCAATATTTCGACACTATTTCATGTAGTATCACGATATGTGATTTGGATTTCAAATCTCAGAATTTCGCCTAATATTGCATTTTAAGCAAGTTTTCTTGCATTTTGTTTCGTACGAAAAATCATCGAATTTAGCAATATTTTGACGTTTATCATCCCCCTTTTCCTTCATATGATTTAAACAAAATATCATCGAATTAGGCAATATTTTGCAGTTTTTCCACGTTTTTGTGAATTTTCAGTCTATGGGTATTAATTCATTATATATACGATAAAAATTATGCAAACACATAATTGATTAGATAATAACCTTAAATACTTCATTTTCAACCATCTATTTGTTTCTCGTTAAAATACTGAGTAAGATATTGAAAAGGGGAGAAGTTCGGTTTTTATTGCATATATCTACGTTTCAGCCGGATTAGAGCGGTTTTACGTGTACATCTTCCATCGGTAATATAAACGGAAAATCAACAACATTTTAGTTAATTCTAATGAAAACACATTGTTTTTTATCATTTGTATTGGAAACAACATTGTCATATGTCTTTTCTTGGATCTAAATAATACGAAACCTCGCTCTATGATTTGAAGTTAAAATCCTCAAATATGGTAAAATAGTGACTTTTTCACGTTTTTCATGTAGTTTGATAATACGTAAATATATTCATTTTTACCAATATTTCGATACTATTTCATGTAGTATCACGATATGTGATTTGGCTTTCAAATCTCAGAATGTCGCATAATATTGCATTTTAAGCAAGTTTTCTTGCATTTTGTTTCGTACTAAAAATCATCGAATTTAGCAATATTTTGACGTTTACAATCCCCTTTTTCTCTGTGTGATTTAAACAAAATATAATCGAATTAGGCAATATTTTGCCGTTTTTCTTTGTTTTTGTGAATTTTCAGTCTATGGTATATTCATTATATATACGATAAAAATGATACAAACACATAATTTATTAGATAATAACCTTAAATACTTCATTTTCAATCATCTATTTGTTTCTCGTTAAAATATTGAAATATTGAAAGATTAATTGTAAGATATTGAAAAGGGGAGAAGTTCGGTTTTTATTGTATATATCGACGTTTCATCCGGAATAGAGATGTTTTCGTGTACGTCTTCCGTCGGTAATATAAACGGAAAATCAGGAATATTTTAGTTAATTCTAATGAAAACACATTGTTTTTTATCATTTGTATTGGAAACAACATTGTCATATGTCTTTTCTTGGATCTAAATAATACGAAACCTCGCTCTATGATTTGAAGTTAAAATCCTCAAATATGGTAAAATAGTGACTTTTTTCACGTTTTTCATGTAGTTTGATAATACGTAAATATATTCATTTTTACCAATATTTCGACACTATTTCATGTAGTATCACGATATGTGATTTGGCTTTCAAATCTCAGAATTTCGCCTAATATTGCATTTTAAGCACGTTTTCTTGCATTTTGTTTCGTACGAAAAATCATCGAATTTAGCAATATTTTGACGTTTATCATCCCCCTTTTCCTTCATATGATTTAAACAAAATATCATCGAATTAGACAATATTTTGCAGTTTTTCTATGTTTTTGTGAATTTTCAGTCTATGGGTATTAATTCATTATATATTCGATAAAAATTATGCAAACACATAATTGATTAGATAATAACCTTAAATACTTCATTTTCAACCATCTATTTGTTTCTCGTTAAAATACTGAGTAAGATATTGAAAAGGGGAGAAGTTCGGTTTTTATTGCATATATCTACGTTTCAGCCGGATTAGAGCGGTTTTACGTGTACATCTTCCATCGGTAATATAAACGGAAAATCAACAACATTTTAGTTAATTCTAATGAAAACACATTGTTTTTTATCATTTGTATTGGAAACAACATTGTCATATGTCTTTTCTTGGATCTAAATAATACGAAACCTCGCTCTATGATTTGAAGTTAAAATCCTCAAATATGGTAAAATAGTGACTTTTTTCACGTTTTTCATGTAGTTTGATAATACGTAAATATATTCATTTTTACCAATATTTCGACACTATTTCATGTAGTATCACGATATGTGATTTGGCTTTCAAATCTCAGAATTTCGCCTAATATTGCATTTTAAGCACGTTTTCTTGCATTTTGTTTCGTACGAAAAATCATCGAATTTAGCAATATTTTGACGTTTATCATCCCCCTTTTCCTTCATATGATTTAAACAAAATATCATCGAATTAGACAATATTTTGCAGTTTTTCTATGTTTTTGTGAATTTTCAGTCTATGGGTATTAATTCATTATATATTCGATAAAAATTATGCAAACACATAATTGATTAGATAATAACCTTAAATACTTCATTTTCAACCATCTATTTGTTTCTCGTTAAAATACTGAGTAAGATATTGAAAAGGGGAGAAGTTCGGTTTTTATTGCATATATCGACGTTTCAGCCGGATTAGAGCGGTTTTACGTGTACATCTTCCATCGGTAATATAAACGGAAAATCAACAACATTTTAGTTAATTCTAATGAAAACACATTGTTTTTTATCATTTGTATTGGAAACAACATTGTCATATGTCTTTTCTAGGATCTAAATAATACGAAACCTCGCTCTATGATTTGAAGTTAAAATCCTCAAATATGGTAAAATAGTGACGTTTTTCACGTTTTTCATGTAGTTTGATAATACGTAAATATATTCATTTTTACCAATATTTCGATACTATTTCATGTAGTATCACGATATGTGATTTGGCCTTCAAATCTCAGAATGTCGCATAATATTGCATTTTAAGCAAGTTTTCTTGCATTTTGTTTCGTACGAAAAATCATCGAATTTAGCAATATTTTGACGTTTATCATCCCCTTTTCCTCTGTGTGATTTAAACAAAATATAATCGAATTAGGCTATATTTTGCCGTTTTTCCACGTTCATGTGAATTTTCAGTTTATGGGTTTTCATTATATATACGATAAAAATGATGCAAACACATAATTGATTAGATAATAACCTTAAATACTTCATTTTCAACCATCTATTTGTTTCTCGTTAAAATACTGAGTAATATATTGAAAAGGGGAGAAGTTCGGTTTTTATTGCATATATCGACGTTTCAACCGGATTAGCGGTGCTTTACGTGTACATCTTCCAACGGTAATATTAACGGAAAATCAACAACATTTTAGTTCATTCTAATGAAAACACATTGTTTTTTATCATTTGTATTGGAAACAACATTGTCATATGTCTTTTCTTGGATCTAAATAATACGAAACTCGCTCTATGATTTGAAGTTAAAATCCTCAAATATGGTAAAATAGTGACTTTTTTCACGTTTTTCATGTAGTTTGATAATACGTAAATATATTCATTTTTACCAATATTTCGACACTATTTCATGTAGTATCACGATATGTGATTTGGCTTTCAAATCTCAGAATTTCGCCTAATATTGCATTTTAAGCAAGTTTTCTTGCATTTTGTTTCGTACGAAAAATCATCGAATTTAGCAATATTTTGACGTTTATCATCCCCCTTTTCCTTCATATGATTTAAACAAAATATCATCGAATTAGGCAATATTTTGCCGTTTTTCCACGTTTTATTTGAGTTTTCAGTTTATGGGTTTTTATTATATATACGATAAAAATGATGCAAACACATAATTGATTAGATAATAACCTTAAATACTTCATTTTCAACCATCTATTTGTTTCTCGTTAAAATACTGAGTAAGATATTGAAAAGGGGAGAAGTTCGGTTTTTATTGCATATATCGACGTTTCAGCCGGATTAGAGCGGTTTTACGTGTACATCTTCCATCGGTAATATAAACGGAAAATCAGGAACATTTTAGTTAATTCTAATGAAAACACATTGTTTTTTATCATTTGTATTGGAAACAACATTGTCATATGTCTTTTCTTGGATCTAAATAATACGAAACCTCGCTCTATGATTTGAAGTTAAAATCCTCAAATATGGTAAAATAGTGACTTTTTTCACGTTTTTCATGTAGTTTGATAATACGTAAATATATTCATTTTTACCAATATTTCGATACTATTTCATGTAGTATCACGATATGTGATTTGGCTTTCAAATCTCAGAATGTCGCATAATATTGCATTTTAAGCAAGTTTTCTTGCATTTTGTTTCGTACTAAAAACCATCGAATTTAGCAATATTTTGACGTTTACAATCCCCTTTTTCTCTGTGTGATTTAAACAAAATATCATCGAATTAGGCAATATTTTGCCGTTTTTCTTTGTTTTTGTGAATTTTCAGTCTATGGTATATTCATTATATATACGATAAAAATGATACAAACACATAATTTATTAGATAATAACCTTAAATACTTCATTTTCAATCATCTATTTGTTTCTCGTTAAAATATTGAAATATTGAAAGATTAATTGTAAGATATTGAAAAGGGGAGAAGTTCGGTTTTTATTGTATATATCGACGTTTCATCCGGAATAGAGATGTTTTCGTGTACGTCTTCCGTCGGTAATATAAACGGAAAATCAGGAATATTTTAGTTAATTCTAATGAAAACACATTGTTTTTTATCATTTGTATTGGAAACAACATTGTCATATGTCTTTTCTTGGATCTAAATAATACGAAACCTCGCTCTATGATTTGAAGTTAAAATCCTCAAATATGGTAAAATAGTGACTTTTTTCACGTTTTTCATGTAGTTTGATAATACGTAAATATATTCATTTTTACCAATATTTCGACACTATTTCATGTAGTATCACGATATGTGATTTGGCTTTCAAATCTCAGAATTTCGCCTAATATTGCATTTTAAGCACGTTTTCTTGCATTTTGTTTCGTACGAAAAATCATCGAATTTAGCAATATTTTGACGTTTATCATCCCCCTTTTCCTTCATATGATTTAAACAAAATATCATCGAATTAGACAATATTTTGCAGTTTTTCTATGTTTTTGTGAATTTTCAGTCTATGGGTATTAATTCATTATATATACGATAAAAATTATGCAAACACATAATTGATTAGATAATAACCTTAAATACTTCATTTTCAACCATCTATTTGTTTCTCGTTAAAATACTGAGTAATATATTGAAAAGGGGAGAAGTTCGGTTTTTATTGCATATATCGACGTTTCAACCGGATTAGCGGTGCTTTACGTGTACATCTTCCAACGGTAATATTAACGGAAAATCAACAACATTTTAGTTCATTCTAATGAAAACACATTGTTTTTTATCATTTGTATTGGAAACAACATTGTCATATGTCTTTTCTTGGATCTAAATAATACGAAACTCGCTCTATGATTTGAAGTTAAAATCCTCAAATATGGTAAAATAGTGACTTTTTTCACGTTTTTCATGTAGTTTGATAATACGTAAATATATTCATTTTTACCAATATTTCGACACTATTTCATGTAGTATCACGATATGTGATTTGGCTTTCAAATCTCAGAATTTCGCCTAATATTGCATTTTAAGCAAGTTTTCTTGCATTTTGTTTCGTACGAAAAATCATCGAATTTAGCAATATTTTGACGT
Source organism: Procambarus clarkii (assembly GCF_040958095.1). Taxonomy (NCBI): domain Eukaryota; kingdom Metazoa; phylum Arthropoda; class Malacostraca; order Decapoda; family Cambaridae; genus Procambarus; species Procambarus clarkii. The sequence continues at coordinate 56,812 of NC_091190.1, forward strand.
TTATCATCCCCCTTTTCCTTCATATGATTTAAACAAAATATCATCGAATTAGGCAATATTTTGCAGTTTTTCCACGTTTTTGTGAATTTTCAGTCTATGGGTATTAATTCATTATATATACGACAAAAATGATGCAAACACATAATTGATTAGATAATAGCCTTAAATACTTCATTTTCAATCATCTATTTGTTTCTCGTTAAAATACTGAGTAAAATATTGAAAAGGGAAGAAGTTCGGTTTTTATTGCATATATCGACGTTTCAGCCGGATTAGAGCGGTTTTACGTGTACATCTTCCATCGGTAATATAAACGGAAAATCAGGAACATTTTAGTTAATTCTAATGAAAACACATTGTTTTTTATCATTTGTATTGGAAACAACATTGTCATATGTCTTTTCTTGGATCTAAATAATACGAAACCTCGCTCTATGATTTGAAGTTAAAATCCTTAAATATGGTAAAATAGTGACTTTTTCACGTTAATCATGTAGTTTGATATTACGTAAATATATCCATTTTCACCAATATTTCGATACTATTTCTTGTAGTATCACGATATGTGATTTGGTCTTCAAATCTCAGAATGCCGCATAATATTGCAATTTAGGCAAGTTTTCTTGAATTTTGTTTCGTACGAAAAATCATCGAATTTAGCAATATTTTGACGTTTATCATCCCCTTTTCCTCTGTGTGATTTAAACAAAATATAATCGAATTAGGCAATATTTTGCCGTTTTTCCACGTTTTTGTGAATTTTCAGTTTATGGGTTTTCATTATATATACGATAAAAATGATGCAAACACATAATTGATTAGATAATAACCTTAAATACTTCATTTTCAACCATCTATTTGTTTCTCGCTAAAATACTGAGTAAGATATTGAAAAGGGGAGAAGTTCGGTTTTTATTGCATATATCGACGTTTCAGCCGGATTAGAGCGGTTTTACGTGTACATCTTCCATCGGTAATATAAACGGAAAATCAGCAACATTTTAGTTCATTCTATTGAAAACACATTGTTTTTTATCATTTGTATTGGGAACAACATTGTCATATGTCTTTTCTTGGATCTAAATAATATGAAACCTCGCTCTATGATTTGAAGTTAAAATCCTCAAATATGGTAAAATAGTGACTTTTTTCACGTTTTTCATGTAGTTTGATAATACGTAAATATATTCATTTTTACCAATATTTCGATACTATTTCTTGTAGTATCACGATATGTGATTTGGCTTTCAAATCTCAGAATGTCGCATAATATTACATTTTAAGCAAGTTTTCTTGCATTTTGTTTCGTACGAAAAAACATCGAATTTAGCAATATTTTGACGTTTATCATCCCCTTTTCCTCTGTGTGATTTAAACAAAATATAATCGAATTAGGCAATATTTTGCCGTTTTTCCACGTTTTTTTTGAGTTTTCAGTTTATGGGTTTTTATTATATATACGATAAAAATGATGCAAACACATAATTGATTAGATAATAACCTTAAATACTTCATTTTCAACCATCTATTTGTTTCTCGTTAAAATACTGAGTAAGATATTGAAAAGGGGAGAAGTTCGGTTTTTATTGCATATATCGACGTTTCAGCCGGATTAGAGCGGTTTTACGTGTACATCTTCCATCGGTAATATAAACGGAAAATCAGGAACATTTTAGTTAATTCTAATGAAAACACATTGTTTTTTATCATTTGTATTGGAAACAACATTGTCATATGTCTTTTCTTGGATCTAAATAATACGAAACGTCGCTCTATGATTTGAAGTTAAAATCCTTAAATATGGTAAAATAGTGACTTTTTCACGTTAATCATGTAGTTTGATATTACGTAAATATATCCATTTTCACCAATATTCTGATACTATTTCTTGTAGTATCACGATATGTGATTTGGTCTTCAAATCTCAGAATGTCTTATAATATTGCAATTTAGGCAAGTTTTCTTGCATTTTGTTTCGTACGAAAAATCATCGAATTTAGCAATATTTTGACGTTTATCATCCCCTTTTCCTCTGTGTGATTTAAACAAAATATAATCGAATTAGGCAATATTTTGCCGTTTTTCCACGTTTTTGTGAATTTTCAGTTTATGGGTTTTCATTATATATACGATAAAAATGATGCAAACACATAATTGGTTAGATAATAACCTTAAATACTTCATTTTCAACCATCTATTTGTTTCTCGTTAAAATACTGAGTAAGATATTGAAAAGGGGAGAAGTTCGGTTTTTATTGCATATATCGACGTTTCAGCCGGATTAGAGCGGTTTTACGTGTACATCTTCCATCGGTAATATAAACGGAAAATCAGGAACATTTTAGTTAATTCTAATGAAAACACATTGTTTTTTATCATTTGTATTGGAAACAACATTGTCATATGTCTTTTCTTGGATCTAAATAATACGAAACCTCGCTCTATGATTTGAAGTTAAAATCCTCAAATATGGTAAATTAGTGACTTTTTTCACGTTTTTCATGTAGTTTGATAATACGTAAATATATTCATTTTTACCAATATTTCGATACTATTTCATGTAGTATCACGATATGTGATTTGGTCTTCAAATCTCAGAATGTCGCATAATATTGCAATTTAGGCAAGTTTTCTTGCATTTTGTTTCGTACGAAAAATCATCGAATTTAGCAATATTTTGACGTTTATCATCCCCTTTTCCTCTGTGTGATTTAAACAAAATATAATCGAATTAGGCAATATTTTGCCGTTTTTCCACGTTTTTGTGAATTTTCAGTTTATGGGTTTTCATTATATATACGATAAAAATGATGCAAACACATAATTGGTTAGATAATAACCTTAAATACTTCATTTTCAACCATCTATTTGTTTCTCGTTAAAATACTGAGTAAGATATTGAAAAGGGGAGAAGTTCGGTTTTTATTGCATATATCGACGTTTCAGCCGGATTAGAGCGGTTTTACGTGTACATCTTCCATCGGTAATATAAACGGAAAATCAGGAACATTTTAGTTAATTCTAATGAAAACACATTGCTTTTTATCATTTGTATTGGAAACAACATTGTCATATGTCTTTTCTTGGATCTAAATAATACGAAACCTCGCTCTATGATTTGAAGTTAAAATCCTTATATATGGTAAAATAGTGACTTTTTCACGTTAATCATGTAGTTTGATATTACGTAAATATATCCATTTTCACCAATATTTCGATACTATTTCTTGTAGTATCACGATATGTGATTTGGTCTTCAAATCTCAGAATGCCGCATAATATTGCAATTTAGGCAAGTTTTCTTGAATTTTGTTTCGTACGAAAAATCATCGAATTTAGCAATATTTTGACGTTTATCATTCCCTTTTCCTCTGTGTGATTTAAACAAAATATAATCGAATTAGGCAATATTTTGCCGTTTTTCCACGTTTTTGTGAATTTTCAGTTTATGGGTTTTCATTATATATACGATAAAAATGATGCAAACACATAATTGATTAGATAATAACCTTAAATACTTCATTTTCAACCATCTATTTGTTTCTCGCTAAAATACTGAGTAAGATATTGAAAAGGGGAGAAGTTCGGTTTTTATTTCATATATCGACGTTTCAGCCGGATTAGAGCGGTTTTACGTGTACATCTTCCATCGGTAATATAAACGGAAAATCAGCAACATTTTAGTTCATTCTAATGAAAACACATTGTTTTTTATCATTTGTATTGGAAACAACATTGTCATATGTCTTTTCTTGGATCTAAATAATACGAAACCTCGCTCTATGATTTGAAGTTAAAATCCTCAAATATGGTAAAATAGTGACTTTTTCACGTTTTTCATGTAGTTTGATAATACGTAAATATATTCATTTTTACCAATATTTCGATACTATTTCATGTAGTATCACGATATGTGATTTGGCTTTCAAATCTCAGAATGTCGCATAATATTACATTTTAAGCAAGTTTTCTTGCATTTTGTTTTGTACGAAAAATCATCGAATTTAGCAATATTTTGACGTTTATCATCCCCTTTTCCTCTGTGTGATTTAAACAAAATATAATCGAATTAGGCAATATTTTGCCGTTTTTCCACGTTTTTTTTGAGTTTTCAGTTTATGGGTTTTCATTATATATACGATAAAATTGATGCAAACACATAATTGATTAGATAATAACCTTAAATACTTCATTTTCAACCATCTATTTGTTTCTCGTTAAAATACTGAGTAAGATATTGAAAAGGGGAGAAGTTCGGTTTTTATTGCATATATCGACGTTTCAGCCGGATTAGAGCGGTTTTACGTGTACATCTTCCATCGGTAATATAAACGGAAAATCAGGAACATTTTAGTTAATTCTAATGAAAACACATTGTTTTTTATCATTTGTATTGGAAACAACATTGTCATATGTCTTTTCTTGGATCTAAATAATACGAAACCTCGCTCTATGATTTGAAGTTAAAATCCTTAAATATGGGAAAATAGTGACTTTTTCACGTTAATCATGTAGTTTGATATTACGTAAATATATCCATTTTCACCAATATTTCGATACTATTTCTTGTAGTATCACGATATGTGATTTGGTCTTCAAATCTCAGAATGTCGCATAATATTGCAATTTAGGCAAGTTTTCTTGCATTTTGTTTCGTACGAAAAATCATCGAATTTAGCAATATTTTGACGTTTATCATCCCCTTTTCCTCTGTGTGATTTAAACAAAATATAATCGAATTAGGCAATATTTTGCCGTTTTTCCACGTTTTTGTGAATTTTCAGTTTATGGGTTTTCATTATATATACGATAAAAATGATGCAAACACATAATTGATAAGATAATAACCTTAAATACTTCATTTTCAACCATCTATTTGTTTCTCGTTAAAATACTGAGTAAGATATTGAAAAGGGGAGAAGTTCGGTTTTTATTGCATATATCGACGTTTCAGCCGGATTAGAGCAGTTTTACGTGTACATCTTCCATCGGTAATATAAACGGAAAATCAACAACATTTCATCAAATCAAAAAATCAAACACATAATTTTCATTCTAATGAAAACACATTGTTTTTTATCATTTGTATTGGAAACAACATTGCCATATGTCTTTTCTTGTATCTAAATAATACGAAACCTCGCTCTATGATTTGAAGTTAAAATCCTCAAATATGGTAAAATAGTGACTTTTTTCACGTTTTTCATGTAGTTTGATAATACGTAAATATATTCATTTATACCAATATTTCGATACTATTTCATGTAGTATCACGATATGTGATTTGGCTTTCAAATCTCAGAATGTCGCATAATATTACATTTTAAGCAAGTTTTCTTGCATTTTCTTTCGTACGAAAAATCATCGAATTTAGCAATATTTTGACGTTTATCATCCCCTTTTCCTCTGTGTGATTTAAACAAAATATAATCGAATTAGGCAATATTTTGCCGTTTTTCCACGTTTTTTTGAGTTTTCAGTTTATGGGTTTTCATTATATATACGATAAAAATGATAATTGATTAGATAATAACCTTAAATACTTCATTTTCAACCATGTATTTGTTTCTCGTTAAAATACTGAGTAAGATATTGAAAAGGGGAGAAGTTCGGTTTTTATTGTATATATCGACGTTTCAGCCGGATTAGAGCAGTTTTACGTGTACATCTTCCATCGGTAATATTAACGGAAAATCAGGAACATTTTAGTTAATTCTAATGAAAACACATTGTTTTTTATCATTTGTATTGGAAACAACATTGTCATATGTCTTTTCTTGGATCTAAATAATACGAAACCTCGCTCTATGATTTGAAGTTAAAATCCTTAAATATGGTAAAATAGTGACTTTTTCACGTTAATCATGTAGTTTGATATTACGTAAATATATCCATTTTCACCAATATTTCGATACTATTTCTTGTAGTATCACGATATGTGATTTGGTCTTCAAATCTCAGAATGTCGCATAATATTGCAATTTAGTCAAGTTTTCTTGCATTTTGTTTCGTACGAAAAATCATCGAATTGAGCAATATTTTGACGTTTATCATCTCCTTTTCCTCTGTGTGATATAAACAAAATATAATCGAATTAGGCAATATTTTGCCGTTTTTCCACGTTTTTGTGAATTTTCAGTTTATGGGTTTTCATTATATATACGATAAAAATGATGCAAACACATAATTGATTAGATAATAACCTTAAATACTTCATTTTCAACCATCTATTTGTTTCTCGCTAAAATACTGAGTAAGATATTGAAAAGGGGAGAAGTTCGGTTTTTATTGCATATATCGACGTTTCAGCCGGATTAGAGCGGTTTTACGTGTACATCTTCCATCGGTAATATAAACGGAAAATCAGGAACATTTTAGTTAATTCTAATGAAAACACATTGTTTTTTATCATTTGTATTGGAAACAACATTGTCATATGTCTTTTCTTGGATCTAAATAATACGAAACCTCGCTCTATGATTTGAAGTTAAAATCCTTAAATATGGTAAAATAGTGACTTTTTCACGTTAATCATGTAGTTTGATATTACGTAAATATATCCATTTTCACCAATATTTCGATACTATTTCTTGTAGTATCATGATATGTGATTTGGTCTTCAAATCTCAGAATGTCGCATAATATTGCAATTTAGGCAAGTTTTCTTGCATTTTGTTTCGTACGAAAAATCATCGAATTGAGCAATATTTTGACGTTTATCATCCCCTTTTCCTCTGTGTGATTTAAACAAAATATAATCGAATTAGGCAATATTTTGCCGTTTTTCCACGTTTTTGTGAATTTTGAGTTTATGGGTTTTCATTATATATACGATAAAAATGATGCAAACACATAATTGATTAGATAATAACCTTAAATACTTCATTTTCAACCATCTATTTGTTTCTCGCTAAAATACTGAGTAAGATATTGAAAAGGGGAGAAGTTCGGTTTTTATTGCATATATCGACGTTTCAGCCGGATTAGAGCGGTTTTACGTGTACATCTTCCATCGGTAATATAAACGGAAAATCAGCAACATTTTAGTTCATTCTAATGAAAACACATTGTTTTTTATCATTTGTATTGGAAACAACATTGTCATATGTCTTTTCTTGGATCTAAATAATACGAAACCTCGCTCTATGATTTGAAGTTAAAATCCTTAAATATGGTAAAATAGTGACTTTTTCACGTTAATCATGTAGTTTGATATTACGTAAATATATCCATTTTCACCAATATTTCGATACTATTTCATGTAGTATCACGATATGTGATTTGGCTTTCAAATCTCAGAATGTCGCATAATATTACATTTTAAGCAAGTTTTCTTGCATTTTGTTTCGTACGAAAAATCATCGAATTTAGCAATATTTTGACGTTTGTCATCCCCTTTTCCTCTGTGTGATTTAAACAAAATATAATCGAATTAGGCAATATTTTGCCGTTTTTCCACGTTTTTTGAGTTTTCAGTTTATGGGTTTTCATTATATATACGATAAAAATGATGCAAACACATAATTGATTAGATAATAACCTTAAATACTTCATTTTCAACCATCTATTTGTTTCTCGTTAAAATACTGTTTAAGATATTGAAAAGGGGAGAAGTTCGGTTTTTATTGCATATATCGACGTTTCAGCCGGATTAGAGCGGTTTTACGTGTACATCTTCCATCGGTAATATAAACGGAAAGTCAGGAACATTTTAGTTAATTCTAATGAAAACACATTGTTTTTTATCATTTGTATTGGAAACAACATTGTCATATGTCTTTTCTTGGATCTAAATAATACGAAACCTCGCTCTATGATTTGAAGTTAAAATCCTTAAATATGGTAAAATAGTGACTTTTTCACGTTAATCATGTAGTTTGATATTACGTAAATATATCCATTTTCACCAATATTTCGATACTATTTCTTGTAGTATCACGATATGTGATTTGGTCTTCAAATCTCAGAATGTCGCATAATATTGCAATTTAGGCAAGTTTTCTTGCATTTTGTTTCGTACGAAAAATCATCGAATTTAGCAATATTTTGACGTTTATCATCCCCTTTTCCTCTGTGTGATTTAAACAAAATATAATCGAATTAGGCAATATTTTGCCGTTTTTCCACGTTTTTGTGAATTTTCAGTTTATGGGTTTTCATTATATATATGATAAAAATGATGCAAACACATAATTGATTAGATAATAACCTTAAATACTTCATTTTCAACCATCTATTTGTTTCTCGCTAAAATACTGAGTAAGATATTGAAAAGGGGAGAAGTTCGGTTTTTATTGCATATATCGACGTTTCAGCCGGATTAGAGCGGTTTTACGTGTAAATCTTCCATCGGTAATATAAACGGAAAATCAGGAACATTTTAGTTAATTCTAATGAAAACACATTGTTTTTTATCATTTGTATTGGAAACAACATTGTCATATGTCTTTTCTTGGATCTAAATAAAACGAAACCTCGCTCTATGATTTGAAGTTAAAATCCTTAAATATGGTAAAATAGTGACTTTTTCACGTTAATCATGTAGTTTGATATTACGTAAATATATCCATTTTCACCAATATTTCGATACTATTTCTTGTAGTATCATGATATGTGATTTGGTCTTCAAATCTCAGAATGTCGCATAATATTGCAATTTAGGCAAGTTTTCTTGCATTTTGTTTCGTACGAAAAATCATCGAATTGAGCAATATTTTGACGTTTATCATCCCCTTTTCCTCTGTGTGATTTAAACAAAATATAATCGAATTAGGCAATATTTTGCCGTTTTTCCACGTTTTTGTGAATTTTCAGTTTATGGGTTTTCATTATATATACGATAAAAATGATGCAAACACATAATTGATTAGATAATAACCTTAAATACTTCATTTTCAACCGTCTATTTGTTTCTCGCTAAAATACTGAGTAAGATATTGAAAAGGGGAGAAGTTCGGTTTTTATTGCATATATCGACGTTTCAGCCGGATTAGAGCGGTTTTACGTGTACATCTTCCATCGGTAATATAAACGGAAAATCAGCAACATTTTAGTTCATTCTAATGAAAACACATTGTTTTTTATCATTTGTATTGGAAACAACATTGTCATATGTCTTTTCTTGGATCTAAATAATACGAAACCTCGCTCTATGATTTGAAGTTAAAATCCTTAAATATGGTAAAATAGTGACTTTTTCACGTTAATCATGTAGTTTGATATTACGTAAATATATCCATTTTCACCAATATTTCGATACTATTTCATGTAGTATCACGATATGTGATTTGGCTTTCAAATCTCAGAATGTCGCATAATATTACATTTTAAGCAAGTTTTCTTGCATTTTGTTTCGTACGAAAAATCATCGAATTTAGCAATATTTTGACGTTTGTCATCCCCTTTTCCTCTGTGTGATTTAAACAAAATATAATCGAATTAGGCAATATTTTGCCGTTTTTCCACGTTTTTTGAGTTTTCAGTTTATGGGTTTTCATTATATATACGATAAAAATGATGCAAACACATAATTGATTAGATAATAACCTTAAATACTTCATTTTCAACCATCTATTTGTTTCTCGTTAAAATACTGTTTAAGATATTGAAAAGGGGAGAAGTTCGGTTTTTATTGCATATATCGACGTTTCAGCCGGATTAGAGCGGTTTTACGTGTACATCTTCCATCGGTAATATAAACGGAAAATCAGGAACATTTTGTTAATTCTAATGAAAACACATTGTTTTTTATCATTTGTATTGGAAACAACATTGTCATATGTCTTTTCTTGGATCTAAATAATACGAAACCTCGCTCTATGATTTGAAGTTAAAATCCTTAAATATGGTAAAATAGTGACTTTTTCACGTTAATCATGTAGTTTGATATTACGTAAATATATCCATTTTCACCAATATTTCGATACTATTTCTTGTAGTATCACGATATGTGATTTGGTCTTCAAATCTCAGAATGTCGCATAATATTGCAATTTAGGCAAGTTTTCTTGCATTTTGTTTCGTACGAAAAATCATCGAATTTAGCAATATTTTGACGTTTATCATCCCCTTTTCCTCTGTGTGATTTAAACAAAATATAATCGAATTAGGCAATATTTTGCCGTTTTTCCACGTTTTTGTGAATTTTCAGTTTATGGGTTTTCATTATATATACGATAAAAATGATGCAAACACATAATTGATTAGATAATAACCTTAAATACTTCATTTTCAACCATCTATTTGTTTCTCGCTAAAATACTGAGTAAGATATTGAAAAGGGGAGAAGTTCGGTTTTTATTGCATATATCGACGTTTCAGCCGGATTAGAGCGGTTTTACGTGTACATCTTCCATCGGTAATATAAACGGAAAATCAGGAACATTTTAGTTAATTCTAATGAAAACACATTGTTTTTTATCATTTGTATTGGAAACAACATTGTCATATGTCTTTTCTTGGATCTAAATAATACGAAACCTCGCTCTATGATTTGAAGTTAAAATCCTTAAATATGGTAAAATAGTGACTTTTTCACGTTAATCATGTAGTTTGATATTACGTAAATATATCCATTTTCACCAATATTTCGATACTATTTCTTGTAGTATCATGATATGTGATTTGGTCTTCAAATCTCAGAATGTCGCATAATATTGCAATTTAGGCAAGTTTTCTTGCATTTTGTTTCGTACGAAAAATCATCGAATTGAGCAATATTTTGACGTTTATCATCCCCTTTTCCTCTGTGTGATTTAAACAAAATATAATCGAATTAGGCAATATTTTGCCGTTTTTCCACGTTTTTGTGAATTTTCAGTTTATGGGTTTTCATTATATATACGATAAAAATGATGCAAACACATAATTGATTAGATAATAACCTTAAATACTTCATTTTCAACCATCTATTTGTTTCTCGCTAAAATACTGAGTAAGATATTGAAAAGGGGAGAAGTTCGGTTTTTATTGCATATATCGACGTTTCAGCCGGATTAGAGCGGTTTTACGTGTACATCTTCCATCGGTAATATAATCGGAAAATCAGCAACATTTTAGTTCATTCTAATGAAAACACATTGTTTTTTATCATTTGTATTGGAAACAACATTGTCATATGTCTTTTCTTGGATCTAAATAATACGAAACCTCGCTCTATGATTTGAAGTTAAAATCCTTAAATATGGTAAAATAGTGACTTTTTCACGTTAATCATGTAGTTTGATATTACGTAAATATATCCATTTTCACCAATATTTCGATACTATTTCATGTAGTATCACGATATGTGATTTGGCTTTCAAATCTCAGAATGTCGCATAATATTACATTTTAAGCAAGTTTTCTTGCATTTTGTTTCGTACGAAAAATCATCGAATTTAGCAATATTTTGACGTTTGTCATCCCCTTTTCCTCTGTGTGATTTAAACAAAATATAATCGAATTAGGCAATATTTTGCCGTTTTTCCACGTTTTTTGAGTTTTCAGTTTATGGGTTTTCATTATATATACGATAAAAATGATGCAAACACATAATTGATTAGATAATAACCTTAAATACTTCATTTTCAACCATCTATTTGTTTCTCGTTAAAATACTGTTTAAGATATTGAAAAGGGGAGAAGTTCGGTTTTTATTGCATATATCGACGTTTCAGCCGGATTAGAGCGGTTTTACGTGTACATCTTCCATCGGTAATATAAACGGAAAATCAGGAACATTTTGTTAATTCTAATGAAAACACATTGTTTTTTATCATTTGTATTGGAAACAACATTGTCATATGTCTTTTCTTGGATCTAAATAATACGAAACCTCGCTCTATGATTTGAAGTTAAAATCCTTAAATATGGTAAAATAGTGACTTTTTCACGTTAATCATGTAGTTTGATATTACGTAAATATATCCATTTTCACCAATATTTCGATACTATTTCTTGTAGTATCACGATATGTGATTTGGTCTTCAAATCTCAGAATGTCGCATAATATTGCAATTTAGGCAAGTTTTCTTGCATTTTGTTTCGTACGAAAAATCATCGAATTTAGCAATATTTTGACGTTTATCATCCCCTTTTCCTCTGTGTGATTTAAACAAAATATAATCGAATTAGGCAATATTTTGCCGTTTTTCCACGTTTTTGTGAATTTTCAGTTTATGGGTTTTCATTATATATACGATAAAAATGATGCAAACACATAATTGATTAGATAATAACCTTAAATACTTCATTTTCAACCATCTATTTGTTTCTCGCTAAAATACTGAGTAAGATATTGAAAAGGGGAGAAGTTTAGTTTTTATTGCATATATCTACGTTTCAGCCGGATTAGAGCGGTTTTACGTGTACATCTTCCATCGGTAATATAAACGGAAAATCAGGAACATTTTAGTTAATTCTAATGAAAACACATTGTTTTTTATCATTTGTATTGGAAACAACATTGTCATATGTCTTTTCTTGGATCTAAATAATACGAAACCTCGCTCTATGATTTGAAGTTAAAATCCTTAAATATGGTAAAATAGTGACTTTCACGTTAATCATGTAGTTTGATATTACGTAAATATATCCATTTTCACCAATATTTCGATACTATTTCTTGTAGTATCACGATATGTGATTTGGTCTTCAAATCTCAGAATGTCGCATAATATTGCAATTTAGGCAAGTTTTCTTGCATTTTGTTTCGTACGAAAAATCATCGAATTTAGCAATATTTTGACGTTTATCATCCCCTTTTCCTCTGTGTGATTTAAACAAAATATAATCGAATTAGGCAATATTTTGCCGTTTTTCCACGTTTTTGTGAATTTTCAGTTTATGGGTTTTCATTATATATACGATAAAAATGATGCAAACACATAATTGATTAGATAATAACCTTAAATACTTCATTTTCAACCATCTATTTGTTACTCTCTAAAATACTGAGTAAGATATTAAAAAGGGGAGAAGTTCGGTTTTTATTTCATATATCGACGTTTCAGCCGGATTAAAGCGGTTTTACGTGTACATCTTCCATCGGTAATATAAACGGAAAATCAGCAACATTTTAGTTCATTCTAATGAAAACACATTGTTTTTTATCATTTGTATTGGAAACAACATTGTCATATGTCTTTTCTTGGATCTAAATAATACGAAACCTCGCTCTATGATTTGAAGTTAAAATCCTCAAATATGGTAAAATAGTGACTTTTTTCACGTTTTTCATGTAGTTTGATAATACGTAAATATATTCATTTTTACCAATATTTCGATACTATTTCATGTAGTATCACGATATGTGATTTGGCTTTCAAATCTCAGAATGTCGCATAATATTACATTTTAAGCAAGTTTTCTTGCATTTTGTTTCGTACGAAAAATCATCGAATTTAGCAATATTTTGACGTTTATCATCCCCTTTTCCTCTGTGTGATTTAAACAAAATATAATCGAATTAGGCAATATTTTGCCGTTTTTCCACGTTTTTTTGAGTTTTCAGTTTATGGGTTTTCATTATATATACGATAAAAATGATGCAAACACATAATTGATTAGATAATAACCTTAAATACTTCATTTTCAACCATCTATTTGTTTCTCGTTAAAATACTGAGTAAGATATTGAAAAGGGGAGAAGTTCGGTTTTTATTGCATATATCGACGTTTCAGCCGGATTAGAGCGGTTTTACGTGTACATCTTCCATCGGTAATATAAACGGAAAATCAGGAACATTTTGTTAATTCTAATGAAAACACATTGTTTTTTATCATTTGTATTGGAAACAACATTGTCATATGTCTTTTCTTGGATCTAAATAATACGAAACCTCGCTCTATGATTTGAAGTTAAAATCCTTAAATATGGTAAAATAGTGACTTTTTCACGTTAATCATGTAGTTTGATATTACGTAAATATATCCATTTTCACCAATATTTCGATACTATTTCTTGTAGTATCACGATATGTGATTTGGTCTTCAAATCTCAGAATGTCGCATAATATTGCAATTTAGGCAAGTTTTCTTGCATTTTGTTTCGTACGAAAAATCATCGAATTTAGCAATATTTTGACGTTTATCATCCCCTTTTCCTCTGTGTGATTTAAACAAAATATAATCGAATTAGGCAATATTTTGCCGTTTTTCCACGTTTTTGTGAATTTTCAGTTTATGGGTTTTCATTATATATACGATAAAAATGATGCAAACACATAATTGATTAGATAATAACCTTAAATACTTCATTTTCAACCATCTATTTGTTTCTCGTTAAAATACTGAGTAAGATATTGAAAAGGGGAGAAGTTCGGTTTTTATTGCATATATCGACGTTTCAGCCGGATTAGAGCGGTTTTACGTGTACATCTTCCATCGGTAATATAAACGGAAAATCAGGAACATTTTGTTAATTCTAATGAAAACACATTGTTTTTTATCATTTGTATTGGAAACAACATTGTCATATGTCTTTTCTTGGATCTAAATAATACGAAACCTCGCTCTATGATTTGAAGTTAAAATCCTTAAATATGGTAAAATAGTGACTTTTTCACGTTAATCATGTAGTTTGATATTACGTAAATATATCCATTTTCACCAATATTTCGATACTATTTCTTGTAGTATCATGATATGTGATTTGGTCTTCAAATCTCAGAATGTCGCATAATATTGCAATTTAGGCAAGTTTTCTTGCATTTTGTTTCGTACGAAAAATCATCGAATTGAGCAATATTTTGACGTTTATCATCCCCTTTTCCTCTGTGTGATTTAAACAAAATATAATCGAATTAGGCAATATTTTGCCGTTTTTCCACGTTTTTGTGAATTTTCAGTTTATGGGTTTTCATTATATATACGATAAAAATGATGCAAACACATAATTGATTAGATAATAACCTTAAATACTTCATTTTCAACCATCTATTTGTTTCTCGCTAAAATACTGAGTAAGATATTGAAAAGGGGAGAAGTTCGGTTTTTATTGCATATATCGACGTTTCAGCCGGATTAGAGCGGTTTTACGTGTACATCTTCCATCGGTAATATAATCGGAAAATCAGCAACATTTTAGTTCATTCTAATGAAAACACATTGTTTTTTATCATTTGTATTGGAAACAACATTGTCATATGTCTTTTCTTGGATCTAAATAATACGAAACCTCGCTCTATGATTTGAAGTTAAAATCCTTAAATATGGTAAAATAGTGACTTTTTCACGTTAATCATGTAGTTTGATATTACGTAAATATATCCATTTTCACCAATATTTCGATACTATTTCATGTAGTATCACGATATGTGATTTGGCTTTCAAATCTCAGAATGTCGCATAATATTACATTTTAAGCAAGTTTTCTTGCATTTTGTTTCGTACGAAAAATCATCGAATTTAGCAATATTTTGACGTTTGTCATCCCCTTTTCCTCTGTGTGATTTAAACAAAATATAATCGAATTAGGCAATATTTTGCCGTTTTTCCACGTTTTTTGAGTTTTCAGTTTATGGGTTTTCATTATATATACGATAAAAATGATGCAAACACATAATTGATTAGATAATAACCTTAAATACTTCATTTTCAACCATCTATTTGTTTCTCGTTAAAATACTGTTTAAGATATTGAAAAGGGGAGAAGTTCGGTTTTTATTGCATATATCGACGTTTCAGCCGGATTAGAGCGGTTTTACGTGTACATCTTCCATCGGTAATATAAACGGAAAATCAGGAACATTTTGTTAATTCTAATGAAAACACATTGTTTTTTATCATTTGTATTGGAAACAACATTGTCATATGTCTTTTCTTGGATCTAAATAATACGAAACCTCGCTCTATGATTTGAAGTTAAAATCCTTAAATATGGTAAAATAGTGACTTTTTCACGTTAATCATGTAGTTTGATATTACGTAAATATATCCATTTTCACCAATATTTCGATACTATTTCTTGTAGTATCACGATATGTGATTTGGTCTTCAAATCTCAGAATGTCGCATAATATTGCAATTTAGGCAAGTTTTCTTGCATTTTGTTTCGTACGAAAAATCATCGAATTTAGCAATATTTTGACGTTTATCATCCCCTTTTCCTCTGTGTGATTTAAACAAAATATAATCGAATTAGGCAATATTTTGCCGTTTTTCCACGTTTTTGTGAATTTTCAGTTTATGGGTTTTCATTATATATACGATAAAAATGATGCAAACACATAATTGATTAGATAATAACCTTAAATACTTCATTTTCAACCATCTATTTGTTTCTCGCTAAAATACTGAGTAAGATATTGAAAAGGGGAGAAGTTTAGTTTTTATTGCATATATCTACGTTTCAGCCGGATTAGAGCGGTTTTACGTGTACATCTTCCATCGGTAATATAAACGGAAAATCAGGAACATTTTAGTTAATTCTAATGAAAACACATTGTTTTTTATCATTTGTATTGGAAACAACATTGTCATATGTCTTTTCTTGGATCTAAATAATACGAAACCTCGCTCTATGATTTGAAGTTAAAATCCTTAAATATGGTAAAATAGTGACTTTCACGTTAATCATGTAGTTTGATATTACGTAAATATATCCATTTTCACCAATATTTCGATACTATTTCTTGTAGTATCACGATATGTGATTTGGTCTTCAAATCTCAGAATGTCGCATAATATTGCAATTTAGGCAAGTTTTCTTGCATTTTGTTTCGTACGAAAAATCATCGAATTTAGCAATATTTTGACGTTTATCATCCCCTTTTCCTCTGTGTGATTTAAACAAAATATAATCGAATTAGGCAATATTTTGCCGTTTTTCCACGTTTTTGTGAATTTTCAGTTTATGGGTTTTCATTATATATACGATAAAAATGATGCAAACACATAATTGATTAGATAATAACCTTAAATACTTCATTTTCAACCATCTATTTGTTACTCTCTAAAATACTGAGTAAGATATTAAAAAGGGGAGAAGTTCGGTTTTTATTTCATATATCGACGTTTCAGCCGGATTAAAGCGGTTTTACGTGTACATCTTCCATCGGTAATATAAACGGAAAATCAGCAACATTTTAGTTCATTCTAATGAAAACACATTGTTTTTTATCATTTGTATTGGAAACAACATTGTCATATGTCTTTTCTTGGATCTAAATAATACGAAACCTCGCTCTATGATTTGAAGTTAAAATACTCAAATATGGTAAAATAGTGACTTTTTTCACGTTTTTCATGTAGTTTGATAATACGTAAATATATTCATTTTTACCAATATTTCGATACTATTTCATGTAGTATCACGATATGTGATTTGGCTTTCAAATCTCAGAATGTCGCATAATATTACATTTTAAGCAAGTTTTCTTGCATTTTGTTTCGTACGAAAAATCATCGAATTTAGCAATATTTTGACGTTTATCATCCCCTTTTCCTCTGTGTGATTTAAACAAAATATAATCGAATTAGGCAATATTTTGCCGTTTTTCCACGTTTTTTTGAGTTTTCAGTTTATGGGTTTTCATTATATATACGATAAAAATGATGCAAACACATAATTGATTAGATAATAACCTTAAATACTTCATTTTCAACCATCTATTTGTTTCTCGTTAAAATACTGAGTAAGATATTGAAAAGGGGAGAAGTTCGGTTTTTATTGCATATATCGACGTTTCAGCCGGATTAGAGCGGTTTTACGTGTACATCTTCCATCGGTAATATAAACGGAAAATCAGGAACATTTTGTTAATTCTAATGAAAACACATTGTTTTTTATCATTTGTATTGGAAACAACATTGTCATATGTCTTTTCTTGGATCTAAATAATACGAAACCTCGCTCTATGATTTGAAGTTAAAATCCTTAAATATGGTAAAATAGTGACTTTTTCACGTTAATCATGTAGTTTGATATTACGTAAATATATCCATTTTCACCAATATTTCGATACTATTTCTTGTAGTATCACGATATGTGATTTGGTCTTCAAATCTCAGAATGTCGCATAATATTGCAATTTAGGCAAGTTTTCTTGCATTTTGTTTCGTACGAAAAATCATCGAATTTAGCAATATTTTGACGTTTATCATCCCCTTTTCCTCTGTGTGATTTAAACAAAATATAATCGAATTAGGCAATATTTTGCCGTTTTCCACGTTTTTGTGAATTTTCAGTTTATGGGTTTTCATTATATATACGATAAAAATGATGCAAACACATAATTGATTAGATAATAACCTTAAATACTTCATTTTCAACCATCTATTTGTTTCTCGTTAAAATACTGAGTAAGATATTGAAAAGGGGAGAAGTTCGGTTTTTATTGCATATATCGACGTTTCAGCCGGATTAGAGCGGTTTTACGTGTACATCTTCCATCGGTAATATAAACGGAAAATCAGGAACATTTTGTTAATTCTAATGAAAACACATTGTTTTTTATCATTTGTATTGGAAACAACATTGTCATATGTCTTTTCTTGGATCTAAATAATACGAAACCTCGCTCTATGATTTGAAGTTAAAATCCTTAAATATGGTAAAATAGTGACTTTTTCACGTTAATCATGTAGTTTGATATTACGTAAATATATCCATTTTCACCAATATTTCGATACTATTTCTTGTAGTATCACGATATGTGATTTGGTCTTCAAATCTCAGAATGTCGCATAATATTGCAATTTAGGCAAGTTTTCTTGCATTTTGTTTCGTACGAAAAATCATCGAATTTAGCAATATTTTGACGTTTATCATCCCCTTTTCCTCTGTGTGATTTAAACAAAATATAATCGAATTAGGCAATATTTTGCCGTTTTTCCACGTTTTTGTGAATTTTCAGTTTATGGGTTTTCATTATATATACGATAAAAATGATGCAAACACATAATTGATTAGATAATAACCTTAAATACTTCATTTTCAACCATCTATTTGTTTCTCTCTAAAATACTGAGTAAGATATTAAAAAGGGGAGAAGTTCGGTTTTTATTTCATATATCGACGTTTCAGCCGGATTAAAGCGGTTTTACGTGTACATCTTCCATCGGTAATATAAACGGAAAATCAGCAACATTTTAGTTCATTCTAATGAAAACACATTGTTTTTTATCATTTGTATTGGAAACAACATTGTCATATGTCTTTTCTTGGATCTAAATAATACGAAACCTCGCTCTATGATTTGAAGTTAAAATCCTCAAATATGGTAAAATAGTGACTTTTTTCACGTTTTTCATGTAGTTTGATAATACGTAAATATATTCATTTTTACCAATATTTCGATACTATTTCATGTAGTATCACGATATGTGATTTGGCTTTCAAATCTCAGAATGTCGCATAATATTACATTTTAAGCAAGTTTTCTTGCATTTTGTTTCGTACGAAAAATCATCGAATTTAGCAATATTTTGACGTTTATCATCCCCTTTTCCTCTGTGTGATTTAAACAAAATATAATCGAATTAGGCAATATTTTGCCGTTTTTCCACGTTTTTTTGAGTTTTCAGTTTATGGGTTTTCATTATATATACGATAAAAATGATGCAAACACATAATTGATTAGATAATAACCTTAAATACTTCATTTTCAACCATCTATTTGTTTCTCGTTAAAATACTGAGTAAGATATTGAAAAGGGGAGAAGTTCGGTTTTTATTGCATATATCGACGTTTCAGCCGGATTAGAGCGGTTTTACGTGTACATCTTCCATCGGTAATATAAACGGAAAATCAGGAACATTTTGTTAATTCTAATGAAAACACATTGTTTTTTATCATTTGTATTGGAAACAACATTGTCATATGTCTTTTCTTGGATCTAAATAATACGAAACCTCGCTCTATGATTTGAAGTTAAAATCCTTAAATATGGTAAAATAGTGACTTTTTCACGTTAATCATGTAGTTTGATATTACGTAAATATATCCATTTTCACCAATATTTCGATACTATTTCTTGTAGTATCACGATATGTGATTTGGTCTTCAAATCTCAGAATGTCGCATAATATTGCAATTTAGGCAAGTTTTCTTGCATTTTGTTTCGTACGAAAAATCATCGAATTTAGCAATATTTTGACGTTTATCATCCCCTTTTCCTCTGTGTGATTTAAACAAAATATAATCGAATTAGGCAATATTTTGCCGTTTTTCCACGTTTTTGTGAATTTTCAGTTTATGGGTTTTCATTATATATACGATAAAAATGATGCAAACACATAATTGATTAGATAATAACCTTAAATACTTCATTTTCAACCATCTATTTGTTTCTCGCTAAAATACTGAGTAAGATATTGAAAAGGGGAGAAGTTTAGTTTTTATTGCATATATCTACGTTTCAGCCGGATTAGAGCGGTTTTACGTGTACATCTTCCATCGGTAATATAAACGGAAAATCAGGAACATTTTAGTTAATTCTAATGAAAACACATTGTTTTTTATCATTTGTATTGGAAACAACATTGTCATATGTCTTTTCTTGGATCTAAATAATACGAAACCTCGCTCTATGATTTGAAGTTAAAATCCTTAAATATGGTAAAATAGTGACTTTCACGTTAATCATGTAGTTTGATATTACGTAAATATATCCATTTTCACCAATATTTCGATACTATTTCTTGTAGTATCACGATATGTGATTTGGTCTTCAAATCTCAGAATGTCGCATAATATTGCAATTTAGGCAAGTTTTCTTGCATTTTGTTTCGTACGAAAAATCATCGAATTTAGCAATATTTTGACGTTTATCATCCCCTTTTCCTCTGTGTGATTTAAACAAAATATAATCGAATTAGGCAATATTTTGCCGTTTTTCCACGTTTTTGTGAATTTTCAGTTTATGGGTTTTCATTATATATACGATAAAATGATGCAAACACATAATTGATTAGATAATAACCTTAAATACTTCATTTTCAACCATCTATTTGTTTCTCTCTAAAATACTGAGTAAGATATTAAAAAGGGGAGAAGTTCGGTTTTTATTTCATATATCGACGTTTCAGCCGGATTAAAGCGGTTTTACGTGTACATCTTCCATCGGTAATATAAACGGAAAATCAGCAACATTTTAGTTCATTCTAATGAAAACACATTGTTTTTTATCATTTGTATTGGAAACAACATTGTCATATGTCTTTTCTTGGATCTAAATAATACGAAACCTCGCTCTATGATTTGAAGTTAAAATCCTCAAATATGGTAAAATAGTGACTTTTTCACGTTAATCATGTAGTTTGATATTACGTAAATATATCCATTTTCACCAATATTTCGATACTATTTCATGTAGTATCACGATATGTGATTTGGCTTTCAAATCTCAGAATGTCGCATAATATTACATTTTAAGCAAGTTTTCTTGCATTTTGTTTCGTACGAAAAATCATCGAATTTAGCAATATTTTGACGTTTGTCATCCCCTTTTCCTCTGTGTGATTTAAACAAAATATAATCGAATTAGGCAATATTTTGCCGTTTTTCCACGTTTTTTGAGTTTTCAGTTTATGGGTTTTCATTATATATACGATAAAAATGATGCAAACACATAATTGATTAGATAATAACCTTAAATACTTCATTTTCAACCATCTATTTGTTTCTCGTTAAAATACTGTTTAAGATATTGAAAAGGGGAGAAGTTCGGTTTTTATTGCATATATCGACGTTTCAGCCGGATTAGAGCGGTTTTACGTGTACATCTTCCATCGGTAATATAAACGGAAAGTCAGGAACATTTTAGTTAATTCTAATGAAAACACATTGTTTTTTATCATTTGTATTGGAAACAACATTGTCATATGTCTTTTCTTGGATCTAAATAATACGAAACCTCGCTCTATGATTTGAAGTTAAAATCCTTAAATATGGTAAAATAGTGACTTTTTCACGTTAATCATGTAGTTTGATATTACGTAAATATATCCATTTTCACCAATATTTCGATACTATTTCTTGTAGTATCACGATATGTGATTTGGTCTTCAAATCTCAGAATGTCGCATAATATTGCAATTTAGGCAAGTTTTCTTGCATTTTGTTTCGTACGAAAAATCATCGAATTTAGCAATATTTTGACGTTTATCATCCCCTTTTCCTCTGTGTGATTTAAACAAAATATAATCGAATTAGGCAATATTTTGCCGTTTTTCCACGTTTTTGTGAATTTTCAGTTTATGGGTTTTCATTATATATACGATAAAAATGATGCAAACACATAATTGATTAGATAATAACCTTAAATACTTCATTTTCAACCATCTATTTGTTTCTCGCTAAAATACTGAGTAAGATATTGAAAAGGGGAGAAGTTCGGTTTTTATTGCATATATCGACGTTTCAGCCGGATTAGAGCGGTTTTACGTGTACATCTTCCATCGGTAATATAAACGGAAAATCAGGAACATTTTAGTTAATTCTAATGAAAACACATTGTTTTTTATCATTTGTATTGGAAACAACATTGTCATATGTCTTTTCTTGGATCTAAATAATACGAAACCTCGCTCTATGATTTGAAGTTAAAATCCTTAAATATGGTAAATAGTGACTTTTTCACGTTAATCATGTAGTTTGATATTACGTAAATATATCCATTTTCACCAATATTTCGATACTATTTCTTGTAGTATCATGATATGTGATTTGGTCTTCAAATCTCAGAATGTCGCATAATATTGCAATTTAGGCAAGTTTTCTTGCATTTTGTTTCGTACGAAAAATCATCGAATTGAGCAATATTTTGACGTTTATCATCCCCTTTTCCTCTGTGTGATTTAAACAAAATATAATCGAATTAGGCAATATTTTGCCGTTTTTCCACGTTTTTGTGAATTTTCAGTTTATGGGTTTTCATTATATATACGATAAAAATGATGCAAACACATAATTGATTAGATAATAACCTTAAATACTTCATTTTCAACCATCTATTTGTTTCTCGCTAAAATACTGAGTAAGATATTGAAAAGGGGAGAAGTTCGGTTTTTATTGCATATATCGACGTTTCAGCCGGATTAGAGCGGTTTTACGTGTACATCTTCCATCGGTAATATAAACGGAAAATCAGCAACATTTTAGTTCATTCTAATGAAAACACATTGTTTTTTATCATTTGTATTGGAAACAACATTGTCATATGTCTTTTCTTGGATCTAAATAATACGAAACCTCGCTCTATGATTTGAAGTTAAAATCCTTAAATATGGTAAAATAGTGACTTTTTCACGTTAATCATGTAGTTTGATATTACGTAAATATATCCATTTTCACCAATATTTCGATACTATTTCATGTAGTATCACGATATGTGATTTGGCTTTCAAATCTCAGAATGTCGCATAATATTACATTTTAAGCAAGTTTTCTTGCATTTTGTTTCGTACGAAAAATTATCGAATTTAGCAATATTTTGACGTTTGTCATCCCCTTTTCCTCTGTGTGATTTAAACAAAATATAATCGAATTAGGCAATATTTTGCCGTTTTTCCACGTTTTTGTGAATTTTCAGTTTATGGGTTTTCATTATATATACGATAAAAATGATGCAAACACATAATTGATTAGATAATAACCTTAAATACTTCATTTTCAACCATCTATTTGTTTCTCGCTAAAATACTGAGTAAGATATTGAAAAGGGGAGAAGTTCGGTTTTTATTGCATATATCGACGTTTCAGCCGGATTAGAGCGGTTTTACGTGTACATCTTCCATCGGTAATATAAACGGAAAATCAGGAACATTTTAGTTAATTCTAATGAAAACACATTGTTTTTTATCATTTGTATTGGAAACAACATTGTCATATGTCTTTTCTTGGATCTAAATAATACGAAACCTCGCTCTATGATTTGAAGTTAAAATCCTTAAATATGGTAAAATAGTGACTTTTTCACGTTAATCATGTAGTTTGATATTACGTAAATATATCCATTTTCACCAATATTTCGATACTATTTCTTGTAGTATCATGATATGTGATTTGGTCTTCAAATCTCAGAATGTCGCATAATATTGCAATTTAGGCAAGTTTTCTTGCATTTTGTTTCGTACGAAAAATCATCGAATTGAGCAATATTTTGACGTTTATCATCCCCTTTTCCTCTGTGTGATTTAAACAAAATATAATCGAATTAGGCAATATTTTGCCGTTTTTCCACGTTTTTGTGAATTTTCAGTTTATGGGTTTTCATTATATATACGATAAAATGATGCAAACACATAATTGATTAGATAATAACCTTAAATACTTCATTTTCAACCATCTATTTGTTTCTCGCTAAAATACTGAGTAAGATATTGAAAAGGGGAGAAGTTCGGTTTTTTATTGCATATATCGACGTTTCAGCCGGATTAGAGCGGTTTTACGTGTACATCTTCCATCGGTAATATAAACGGAAAATCAGCAACATTTTAGTTCATTCTAATGAAAACACATTGTTTTTTATCATTTGTATTGGAAACAACATTGTCATATGTCTTTTCTTGGATCTAAATAATACGAAACCTCGCTCTATGATTTGAAGTTAAAATCCTTAAATATGGTAAAATAGTGACTTTTTCACGTTAATCATGTAGTTTGATATTACGTAAATATATCCATTTTCACCAATATTTCGATACTATTTCATGTAGTATCACGATATGTGATTTGGCTTTCAAATCTCAGAATGTCGCATAATATTACATTTTAAGCAAGTTTTCTTGCATTTTGTTTCGTACGAAAAATCATCGAATTTAGCAATATTTTGACGTTTATCATCCCCTTTTCCTCTGTGTGATTTAAACAAAATATAATCGAATTAGGCAATATTTTGCCGTTTTTCCACGTTTTTTTGAGTTTTCAGTTTATGGGTTTTCATTATATATACGATAAAAATGATGCAAACACATAATTGATTAGATAATAACGTTAAATACTTCATTTTCAACCATCTATTTGTTTCTCGTTAAAATACTGAGTAAGATATTGAAAAGGGGAGAAGTTCGGTTTTTATTGCATTTATCGACGTTTCAGCCGGATTAGAGCGGTTTTACGTGTACATCTTCCATCGGTAATATAAACGGAAAA